>NC_136503.1:117211458-117263958 GCF_053919585.1 Euprymna scolopes | reverse complement strand
TAAAATGTTTCTTTCACTTTACAATTTTCCCTTTGCTCCGTCAGAAATGCTTGCCTTTATTCATTTTGCATTAATTTTTCATTTAAAGATAACGTGTTAATACGTAAAAAGGGAAAAGCTCAGAAAACTGTTTCAATAGTAAGAATGTATTTTTTTTTAGATATTGCCTGAATCAGTGCGTAAATATGTCAACTTTGCTGTCCAAAATCCAAGTTTTAAATGTTAACAATATGTTACAAAGTTAGGTGAATCGAGGAAAGACTAAATCCACTTGTCATCTAATAGTTTGTTTGCTGGTATTGTGTCTTTAACTTCACGAAACTGAAACAGAATATCTTTATTTTAGCAATAAAGTCAGTTTATTGTTATAGACAGTCTTCATGACAAATATTCTATACTGTTCATTGTATACCAAGAGTCATTTATTACTTTTTGACGTGCGAATTTTTAGTTTTCTCGTGCATTCTTTTCTCATTTCCTTCCATCTATCATATCAGTCATATTAATATTTCTCTCCTGGTATTGAATACGTTTCCACGCCGAGTGTTCAAATATTTTTACTTCTCTCCGAAATCCTTTGACTAAACTAGTTAGCATAATCTCTTATGTAGTCCTACAACTCATGTCTATAGCGAGATTATTCGGGACAACACTAGTTAACTTAACCGTTTGTTTTAGAGGTATTATCCGTGTCCTTGACTTAATTGGATATCAACATAGTATGCAACAATTATTTCAATTTCCCCTTTGACCTTATTTTTTATATTCTATCTAGCACGAACATTCTTTTTATTCACTTATTACTTCTAATTTCCATTATTTTCTTAACTACTTTTGTTCGTAAACAGTCCCATTAAAAGTCTAGTCATGAACTTCTGGTAGCTAAGTTATCTTCCATACTTAGGAAATTTGATTTGTTATCCGAATTTTGTCGACAACTTTCGAACTGTCTACAGACAAATTCTTCGTAATCTACATCCTCCATTTCTGAATAGGGGGGTTGTAAATACCTTAAATACTTAGTGGTCACTTATCTTTCTACCACAGCAGCAATGCAACTAATGTGTTGTTTTTCTTGTGAAACCCTCTAGTCTTATAATGAACTGATAATATTCCGTTAACGTCATTGTCTTACTTTTTACAATTGAAAATTACTTTAAATATATTCCGTTTTCAGTATTAGATTTATAAGAATCCAAATAACAAAAACGCCGAAAAATAAAATGCGTTGATTTCTACATGTTTAATTATAACTTCCTACGTAAAACTGAATAAGCTACTTCGTTAACTCAGCATAACATCCCCTATAATATTAAATAATTGCGTCATGATGCTAGAACTTAGTCTAACATTAAAGATAATAATCACATTGACCTAAAGTCCCCACAAAACACGTTTTAGCAATTAAAATGTATGACAAACAAAAACAGAAATTCGACATTGAAAGAAAAAGAATAAACAAACAAACAATATTAATTACATTCCCGTGCGATTCTTTTTTTAAGTTTTCCCATTCTTGGTTCGTTCTTAACTCTTTCCTTTGCGACTGGTAACTCTTTCTTTCTTTTTTTTTTTTTTCATTTTTAACGATTTTTTTGGAGAAAAAGCCCGGCCGAACGGCGTCAAATTGTCTTCTGTAACGTAATTCGCACATTTACACACGCGTTAACATGTGGACACCCGGGACCCAAACATTGCAGACTCAGTCGCAAAAGAAGAAAAAATTAAGACAGAGAGAAATACCTTTATTCCTTATTCTCTTGCCAGAGAGACTTCGTTACGGCTGTAACGTCACACACGTCTTTAACGTGATGGCCTTCTCTAACGCATATACATAGTCGCCGTACGTGCGTCCACGCTCTGTTATATATATATATATATATATATATATATATATATATATATATATATATATATATATATTGTGTACAGAAAGTTGTTAGTTGAGACAGGTAATTGGTACCGTCGGTTTCAAGCCCGATAATAAGGCCCGTTTAAGGTATCCTCATCAAGCTCTCTTCAGCCAATATTCGTCTGAAAAGGAAAAGACCATGACTTAAGCATTAAAAATAAACTTAAAGCGCATATTTCCTCTGAAGACCAACTTCATCCAGAAATCTTAACAAATGAACTCTCGATCAACTCTCATAGACAACAAAAGAAATTCGAAAGAATTGCTGCCAAATTTTATGGATTAAAAACCACTGCCCACCCCAAATACAACCTTTACCTCGATGAGTTTGAGATTCCATGTTAAATTTAGTCAAAAAAATTAAATTTAAGAAACAAAAACACCATTATAATCTGGTTACTCGAAAAATAAATAATTTTGCCTAAAACGTTAAAAAGAATAAACATATATTCGTCCCTGCTGATAAGACAAAAAATTATTATAAACTTGACTATCCTACGTATAAAAAACTTTTGTATAAAGAACTGAATAAATCTTATAAAATAGTCCCTCCTAAGACTTTAGGTTCTATTAATTCTGAAGCTAAACTTTTACTGACTTCTATGAATATTCATAACTTCACTGAAATAATTTCTCCGGGTACTCCTAGATTCACCCTCAAGGATCATAAACCTAATTTCTATGACAACCCCTCCATCAGATTGATCTGCCCATCTAACTCTGACTTAGGAGCTGTAAGCAAAAATATCTTAGATAGAATCATCCCTTCTATTAGAGAAAAAGTAAATTTCCCTCTTTGGCTGAATTCAGATTCCGTAATTAATTGGTTTGTCTCCCTTAAAAATAAACACCTCCTTAACTTCATAACCTTTGACATCCAAAATTATTATCAATCAATTTCTCCAATACTTTTAAATAAGGCTCTTATCTTTGCTAAAAGAAATTCTGACTTAACTAATTTAGAAATAAAATTAATTCTCCTAGCGAGAAAGTCCCTTATACAATTTAGCAATAAGCTTTTGACTAGAAAGGATACCCCTGATAATTTTGACATCTTGATGGGTGCTTCTGACTCTGCAGAAGTTACCGATTTAGTGGGACTCTTCTTACTGAAAGAACTGAAATATCACTTTAAACATATCCAAGGGGGGACTTTATAGAGACGATGCCATTTTTACTACTACAGTCAGGCCAAGAGAGTACACAAAACAATTAAAAAATTACATAACTTCTTCAATAACTTTGGTCTTTCTATAATTATCGAACCAAGCAAAAACACTTCAAATTTTCTAGATGTTACACTTAATCTTAATACCGAAACTCATAGCCCCTATCATAAACCTAATCTACGCTTTTATACGTCCATAAATCTTCTAACCACCCCAACTCAATTATAAAATCTATAGTACCATCCGTCTCTAGAAGAATTTCTGCTCTTTCTGCTGATAAAAAACTTTTAATCAAAATGCTACTTTCTTCAATAATGCCTTATGGAACACAGAACACAAGGAAAATATTAAATACAATTATGCTCCTCCTGTAGGCCGCCTTAAATCTGTAATCACACACAATATGACTCGTAAGAAATCAGTTCAAATAACAAGATCTGCCGCTATCAATAACAATGAACCAGTCTACATATATAATCCAAACCAAAATACTAATCGCAATACCTTTAACCCATCAAGTCGTATCAGGAAAAAGAAAAATATTTGGTTTAATCCTCTATTTAGCCTAAATATCAAAACTAATATACCCAAGGAAAGTATTTCTTCGAAACTCCGCGGATTAAGGACTATCCACTTATCTAGTGTTTCTTTTTCAGATTAAATATGTTTTTAACTCATTTCAAATTGTTTTTAACATGTCTTATTAACTGTTTGCTCGTATATATATATATATATATATATATATATATATATATATATATATATAATTAGCTTCCTTGTCAACTTGTAAACTTAAAAGCTGAGTGAATATTGTTAAGGGACAAAAAAAACGCAAGCTTCCGTTTCCGTGGGTTTTTTCTTTAAATAATATTGAAGCAATCCTCTTGTCGTATACCGTATCCACAGATATTTATTGAAAAAGGCAAAAAAACGCCACTTTGAAAACTGCTAAGTTTTGAAAACTGCTAAGTTTTCACGATCAAAATCATTGCATTTCATCACACTAATCGTTGTATTCAACACCGAAAATCATGTTTACATAACGTGATATCTGTATAATATTCTTGCTTCAAATTAAAGTTTTTACCACCGATTACTAACTTTGTAATTTTCGTTATTCTAGAGACAAATTGAATTCTTCGCGTTTTGTATACAAACGATTCCTTTGCAACTAATTTACATATCACGGAATACAACAATAGATTTATTCAACTAAAAATCTTTATTTAAATTGATTCTTTTGGAGAATTTTACCATTATTTGTAAATTCTTTGTTTATGTGTGTGCATATATATAGAAACACACGAATATATATATTATATAATATATATATATATATATTATATAATATATATATATATATATATATATATATATATATATAATTTTCAATTTGCATAAAAGATAAGAACTCACGTTTGGAACAAATACGGCACAAGACCATGAAAATTGTGGAGAACGCGAATTGTTGGTCATCCATTAGCCAAAAATCTGCAAATAGAGAGGTGCATTTCCAGAAATAAAACTATATATATATACATATATATATATATAAATATATATATATGTGTATATATATGTATGTATATATATTTATGTATATATATATATTTATGTATATATATGTATATATATGTATATTTATGTATATATATTTAAGCATATATATATATATATATATATATATATATATATATATATATATATATATATATATATCAAACTTCTAAAAGAAGTCCAATTACACCAGAGAGATTCATTAATGAAAACGGTGAGCTGCAGCTGCCTGTAAGTTACTTATTTTTGTTATTCATTTCTAGCAAGAACATCTTTCGATTTGAATATTATCTTCCAAGAGACTTTACAATATTCTATATGAGGTTTTATCCCGTATAGGCATCCTTTACTCTCTCAGATTATTTTTACACTTCGCCAGTTGAGTCTGGCGACCTCGACACAAGAAATGACAGGGCGCATATGATGTTTAATGCTAGTCAGCTTGCACTGCAAACTTTCTTATTATTGTCTTTTCTTCACGTTGTTCAGTGAGTTTCTCTTCGAGAATCGCATTTGCTCGTAAGATGTTTTCGTCAAGGTTGATTCGTTTAAGATTTTCTATTTTTAATGAGTCACCAGTTATGCTTCAGTGACTCTTGGGAATTGATGAAGGTTAAAGAGATCGTCGGTTGAATGGTGAGCGCCTCACAAAAAGATTGGAAATAACCGGAGGAATGGACATGAGATTTTTTTTAGAGGAATTGTTTATCCAAAAGGACATCTCAACAACTAATTATTTGCATTAAACTTGAAGACAACCATATTGTAGTCGGCTAGAAAGCAGTTTTGTGGTATTTTTCCACAGATTAATTGAAGTTCCACCTGGTATTTGATACGAAAGAGTCGAAAAGAGATATCTCTGCTGCGGTTGTAGCCAGGCGAGTTCATGCTATGAATGATTTACAAGAAAGGACGAAAGATTGAAGCTCAGTCGAGAACCTACAATGTAAATAAACAATAGCGTAAAAAGGGACTAGAATAGTCTTTTTTTATGACAGTGGCTGTAGAAAGCTAAAGAAACCATCCACCCACTAGATTGCGAAGTCCGCTGTGTATTCTGTCGAAGCAAATGTGAGAGTGAGACTCATCTTATAACGTATCTGACTCTTATACATGTATTCAGGAGGGAAGTATGTTCCAAGGCAATAAAAGTATCTAATTAATTTTTCAGCCATCTTAGAACCACATTTGGATTTCATATAAGTGAGTTTAACTGCAAAGCATCGAAAATGTGCGATCAGGTATTTCCTACATGTAAGTATGCTCTTTCAGCTAATAAACGCATTGGTTTTAAGCTTCAATGTGGCCGCAATAAATAACTCGTTCCCGTATCAGTAGTAGCAATTATTGCCGGACTTTATATCAAAACCAGATTCAGGAGTTGAACTTTGTTATCAGAAGCTGTTGAAAAGAGACACCGTGGTAGGCATTTTCTAGACAGATTTTATATGAGTTTGTACCCATTTCCATCCCTCAGCTATAACGACTGTGTTAAAGTTATATAAACTCAAAGGATTCTTTTCAATTTAGCTGATGATAGATTTCTCAGAAGTTTATAAATATTTTATAAATGTTTTATAAATGTTTTATAAATATTTTATAAATATTTTATAAATGTTGCTGTAATTTAATGCAGCTATTTACTTATGCCTTTACCAAAACTGATATTGTTAACGTGATTCGTGTTGATTTTTATCATATTATCTAAAGATATTTAATAATAGTTCGAGCGACTAACAGAAATGTTAAAAGAGTTTATTACTGAAGGTAATACCTTATGTGTTGTAGTCACTTGTAGTTTTGTTAATCGTTTCATAGCTTTGTAGTCAATTTTGTATTCGAATTACTGCTCTTATCTTGAATGTTATTTTACTACGGTTCAGATGGTGTAACCTCCAACTTTCTTCAGGTCTATCTTATCGAAGTCGAGATTTTTCTGACGAATTCGAGAATCTCCACGGAATTTTGAACAAAACCTTTCATTTAATCATGGCAGTTAGTATACTCTCGGTCTATCAATTGTGACCGGATAGGAGTCTTAAATAATTTGCTATTAGATCCCTAATATCTCCCGTATTGAATAATCTTAATATCGCCCGTATCGAGCATTGAACATTCAATCTCTAGAAAGGTATCACTTAGAATTGAATTATACTTAGTAAATTATCCATTACGCCACGAATCTTGCCTGGCGGAACGAGAGCATGCTACCCCCATTGAGTAAATAAAGGGTTCCGTTCGAAATTTCGTGCAGATTCCCGAGTTCGACTGAGGGATTCCCGAGTTTGAAAAGATACACCTGAACACCTGAAGAAGGTATGAGATTACAACTGCTAAAACATTTTAAGAATAACACTGAAGATGATAGCAGTAATCGGAATAATCTAAATAATACAAATTATAATTCTTATCTAAAACATTTAGAAACATTTCATAATTACGTTTGTATTATTATTATTATTATTATTATTATTATTATTATTATTATCCTAAAGTATATATTAAAAGCGTTTGTTACTTCAAGTGAACAATGCTATAAGTAGCTACAAATTGGCTACGTAGCCTTAATGTATACGGGGAACGGCCTTCTGTACTCATACTATTGAGGCTGATATAGTCTTCATTGGTATGCTATTTTAAATATTTCGTTGTGTAAGAAAAGGCGATATCGGTATTTTCTTTACATTCTTTTCTCCTTTAAAGAAATTATTTTCATCTGGAAATTATTATCAAACAAAGCCAACCGGATTCTCTGAGCCATCAAACACACCTTTACAACTCTGACACATCTTTACTGCTTCTCTATAAATCCCTATGGAATATGCTTCTGTAGTCTGGTACTCGAATTTGAAAAAAGAAAAGGACGCCATGAAACGAGAGCAATAAGACTTGTACAGGACATCCCCAATTTGCCCTTCTCCAAACGCCTCGCTTGTTTCAACCTTTCTACTCTTTAATTTCGCAGACAACGTGCCGATATAATACAAGCCTGCGAGATAATAAGGGGTTTAGATAATGCCTACGCACGTTGTGGCAACTGCTTGGTTGCGCCAGCCCTCAACCCATCTATCAGGGGACACAACCTGAAAATGCAGATCGGGCATCATCGCTGCTGCCGTGGCCAGTTCTTTTCCTGCAGATTTACTCATGTTTTGAACGGGCTAAGCTCCATAAATGTTCCACTCAAGCCTTCAAGTCATGACTGCAGATTGGAAGGATCGCCAAAATCTATATCACTACTAATTACTGAGTCAGTCAAATTGACGTTCTTTTTTTTTCTTTTCTGTTTCGGGACTACCATTTCAGCAGTTCTTTCTGATAAAAACAAGTTTTTTCGTTCGCAATGAAAACCATTTTGATTTTTTCATAATATACAAAAAAGAACAACTTTTTTTAATCTTTTTCTTGACTTTTTTGTAATCACTTTAGTATTATTAATCGTTTCGTAAATACATAGCCATTTTTGTCATGTGGATGAGTCGGTGGCGACTAAATCGCAAATGATTCTGGTTCAAAAATATTTTTAGTTTACACGTTTCTATGAAAACCTATTTGATAAAGATAGCGAATCTCATTAAAACGGCAAAAGAAAAGGGTAGCAATAAAACTCATTTGAGTTTTGGCGTTCGTGAGAATCACTTTACGATTCAACCGCCACAAGTCTTTTTCGAATCATCATTTTTCGAATCATCATTTTTCGAATTGTTATTTTTATAATGTGTGTGTGTGTGTGTGTGTGTGTGTGTGTGTGTGTGTGTGTGTGTGTGTGTGTGTGTGTACTGGGTAATTTCCTAAACTAATGGATGAAAATTTTTAATATATTTTAGACAATACCACGAGTAACATGAGCACATTATTTATCTTTTTTATTTATTTATTATTTTTTTTTTACATTTAAAGAGTGCATTTATTTAACATACATGGAGCTTCATAAATAAAACTAGTGGTATGAATAAATAAATATAAATTCTATGGAAGGTGCTTGGTCTACCATCAATTTATAGTCCTTCCTTGTAAAACTTTCGCATTACCCTAGCTATGTTAACCACCATAATAAGCATTACCCTAGCTATGTTAACCACCATAATAAGCATTCACCTAGCTATGTTAATCACCATAATAAGCATTCACCTAGCTATGTTAACCACCATAATAAGCATTCACCTAGCTATGTTAACCACCATAATAAGCATTCACCTAGCTATGTTAACCACCAACAACTTCCCTCACATTTTATCGGTGCCTAAAACTAAACAAAAAGTCCATGAGCAGAGTTTCTTTTCCAGAACTGTCCGTCGGCGGAAAGCAATACCGGGTGTTTGCTTTCCGACTAACTATAACATAGTGGTTTTCAAATTTTATATGAATGAATTCCTATTGAGTCGTCCTCTAAAATAATGTATGCACTACCTAATTTCCGCGATAACTAATCATGCCTCTCACCATTAACCAATACTTATCATAGAGTGGCCTAGACTGACCAAAATGATATTTCAAAGTAAACTTGACAGACCGACTAAATAATATTTGAAAGATAATCTTGACAGACTAGCGAAATAACCATTTCAAAGTTAATGGAAACAAACCGACGTAAATGCTGTTTAAAGGTGCATCGTAACAAACCGACAGTAATGTTATTTCAAAATGAAGCGTGACAGACTCAAAGCATACTAACATGTAAATCACACACATATGTATAGATATAAATGTACACATGATGACGAAATGTACAAATATGTAGATACACTTACACATGACGTAGAAACGTAAAAATGTGTAGATACAGTTACAAGTTTTCAGGAAAAATAGGAGTGTCACGGGCCACAGTCTGGAACCGGTGTAAGGTTTGCGGACCTTTTCTGCTTGCTCTCTTCTAAAGTAAATTAACTCAAATTGACGGCATTCCTTGGGTATTTGAGTCACGAATTCCGTGGGCGACGAATAAAATAAAACACTAGTCGTAAAATATTGTTTTATAAAGATTAATTATTAAATAAACTCCCGAGTACAATTTTTGCTATTATCTTGCAAGTTAAATGAAAAAAAAATACATGCAGTTTTCCTTTTTTGTTCAAAAATAACGAGATTAACAGACGTGTGTACAAATGTGTAGATACAGTTAAAATTGACGTACAAATGTGTAAATGCAGTTACAAACGACGTAGAAATGTACAAATGTGTAGATACAGGTACAAATGACGTAGAAATGTACAAATGTGTGCATACAGTTACAAATTACATAGAAATGTACAAATGTGTAAAGAGTTGCAAATGACATGAAAATCTACCAATGTACAAATATGTAGATACAGTTACAAATGACGTAGTAATGAACAAATGTGTAGATACAGTTACAAATGACGTAGAAATGTACAAATGTGTAAATACAGTTTACAAATAGCATAGAAATGTACAAATATGTAGATACAGTATACAAATGGCTTAGTAATGTACAAATATGTAAATACAGTAACAAATTAGGTAGTAATGTACAAATGCGTAGATAAAGTTACAAATGACGTAGTAATGTACAAATATGTAGATGCAGTTACAAATGACGTAGTAATGTACAAATAGGTAAATACAGGTACAAATGACGTAGTAACGTACAAATGTGTAGAGACAGTTACAAGTAACGTAGTAATGTACAAGTATTTTAATACAGTTACAAATGAGGTAGTAATGTACAAATGTGTAGATACAGTTACAAATGACATAGACATGTACAAATATGTAAATACAGTTACAAATGACGTAGTAATGTACAAATGTTTAAATACAGTTACAAATCGCGTATAAATGTACAAATGTGTAGATACAGTTACAAATCACGTAGTAATGTACTAATGTGTAGATAGAGTTACAAAGGGCGTAGTAATATACAAATGTGTAGATACAGTTACAAATGACGCAGAAATGTACAAATGTGTAGATACAGTTACAAATGACGTAGAAATGTACAAATGTGTAAATACAGTTTACAAATGGCATAGAAATGTACAAATATGTAGATACAGTATACAAATGGCTTAGTAATGTACAAATATGTAAATACAGTAACAAATTAGGTAGTAATGTACAAATGCGTAGATAAAGTTACAAATGACGTAGTAATGTACAAATATGTAGATGCAGTTACAAATGACGTAGTAATGTACAAATAGGTAAATACAGTTACAAATGACGTAGTAACGTACAAATGTGTAGAGACAGTTACAAGTAACGTAGTAATGTACAAGTATTTTAATACAGTTACAAATGACGTAGTAATGTACAAATGTGTAGATACAGTTACAAATGACGTAGACATGTACAAATGTGTAAATACAGTTACAAATGACGTAGTAATGTACAAATGTTTAAATACAGTTACAAATCGCGTATAAATGTACAAATGTGTAGATACAGTTACAAATCACGTAGTAATGTACAAATGTGTAGATAGAGTTACAAAGGGCGTAGTAATATACAAATGTGTAGATACAGTTACAAATGACGCAGAAATGTACAAATGTGTAGATACAGTTACAAATGACGTAGAAATGTACAAATGTGTTGATACAGTTACAAATGACGTAGAAATGTACAAATGTGTAGATACAGTTACAATGACGAAGAAATGTACAAATATGTAGATACAGTTACAAATGACGCAGAAATGTACAAATATGTAGATACAGTGAAAAATGACGTAGAAATGTACAAATGTGTAAATACAGTTACAAATGGTGTAAAAATGTACTACTATGTAGATACAGTTATAAATGACGTAGTAATGTACAAATGTGTAGATACAGTTAGAAATGACGTAGAAATGTACAAATGTGTAGATACAGTTAGAAATGACGTAGAAATGTACAAATATGTAAATACAGTTCCAAATGACGTAGAAATGTGTACAAATATGTAAATACAGTTACAAATGACGTAGAAATGTACAAATGTGTAGATACAGTTACAAATGGAGTAGAAATGTACAAATGTTTAGATACAGTTATAAATGACGTAGAAATGTACAAATATGTTAATACAGTTACAAATGACGTAGAAATGTACAAATGTGTAGATACAGTTAGAAATGACGTAGAAATGTACAAATATGTTAATACAGTTACAAATGACGTAGAAACGTACAAATGTGTAGATACAGTTATAAATGACGTAGAAATGTACAAATATGTTAATACAGTTACAAATGACGTAGAAACGTACAAATATGTAGATACAGTTACAAATGACGTAGAAATGTACAAATATGTAGATACAGTTACAAATGACGTAGAAATGTACAAATATGTAAATACAGTTAGAAATGACGTAGAAATGTACAAATATGTAAATACAGTTACAAATGACGTAGAAATGTACAAATATTTAGATACAGTTACAAATGACGTAGAAATGTACAAACGTGTAGATACAGTTAGAAATGACGTAGAAATGTTCCAATGTTCGATACAGTTACAAATGGAGTAGAAATGTACAAATGTTTAGATACAGTTATAAATGACGTAGAAATGTACAAATATGTTAATACAGTTACAAATGACGTAGAAATGTACAAATGTGTAGATACAGTTACAAATCACGTAGTAATGTACAAATGTGTAGATAGAGTTACAAAGGGCGTAGTAATATACAAATGTGTAGATACAGTATCAAATGACGCAGAAATGTACAAATGTGTAGATACAGTTACAAATGACGTAGAAATGTACAAATGTGTTGATACAGTTACAAATGACGTAGAAATGTACAAATGGGTAAACACAGTTACAAATGACGAAGAAATGTACAAATATGTAGATACAGTGAAAAATGACGTAGAAATGTACAAATGTGTAAATACAGTTACAAATGGTGTAAAAATGTACTACTATGTAGATACAGTTATAAATGACGTAGTAATGTACAAATGTGTAGATACAGTTAGAAATGACGTAGAAATGTACAAATGTGTAGATACAGTTAGAAATGACGTAGAAATGTACAAATATGTAAATACAGTTCCAAATGACGTAGAAATGTGTACAAATATGTAAATACAGTTAGAAATGACGTAGAAATGTACAAATGTGTAAATACAGTTACAAATGACGTAGAAATGTACAAATATTTAGATACAGTTACAAATGACGTAGAAATGTACAAACGTGTAGATACAGTTAGAAATGACGTAGAAATGTACCAATGTTCGATACAGTTACAAATGGAGTAGAAATGTACAAATGTTTAGATACAGTTATAAATGACGTAGAAATGTACAAATATGTTAATAAAGTTACAAATGACGTAGAAATGTACAAATGTGTAGATACAGTTAGAAATGACGTAGAAATGTACAAATGTGTAGATACAGTTACAAATGACGTAGAAATATACAAATATGTTAATACAGTTACAAATGACGTAGAAATGTACAAATGTGTAGATACAGTTACAAATGACGTAGAAATGTACAAATGTGTAGATACAGTTACAAATGACGTAGTAATGTACAAATGTGTAGATACAGTTACAAATGACGTAGAAATGTACAAATGTGTAGAGACAGTTACAAGTAACGTAGTAATGTACAAATATTTAAATACAGTTACAAATGATGTACAAATGTACAAATGTGTAAATACGTAGTAATGTACAAATGTTTAGATACAGTTACAAATGACGAAGAAATGTACAAATGTGTAGATAGAGTTACAAAGGGCGTAGTAATGTACAAATGTGTAGATAGAGTTTCAAATGACGTAGAAATGTACAAATATGTAAATACAGTTCCAAATGACGTAGAAATATAGAAATGTGTTGATACAGTTACAAATGACGTAGAAATGTACAAATGTGTAAATACAGTTTACAAATGGCATAGAAATGTACAAATATGTAGATCCAGTATACAAATTGCTTAGTAATGTACAAATACGTAAATACAGTAACAAATTAGGTAGTAATGTACAAATGTGTAGATACAGTTACAAATGACGTTGTAATGTACAAATGTGTAAATACAGTTTACAAATGGCATAGAAATGTACAAATGTGTAAATACAGTTACAAATTACGTAGAAATGTACAAATATGTAGATACAGTTACAAATGACGTAGAAATGTATAAATATGTAAATACAGTCAGAAATGACGTAGAAATGTACCAATGTTCGATACAGTTACAAATGACGTAGAAATGTACAAATGTTTAGATACAGTTAGAAATGACGTAGAAATGTACAAATGTGTAAATACAGTTTCAAATGACGTAGAAATGTACAAAGGTGTAGATACAGTTACAAATGACGTAGAAATGTACAAATGTGTAGATACAGTTACAAATGACGTAGAAATGTACAAATGTGTAGATACAGTTACAAATGACGTAGTAATGTACAAATGTGTTAATACAATTTACAAATTGCATAGAAATGTACAAATATGTAGATACAGTATACAAATTGCTTAGTAATGTACAAATACGTAAATACAGTAACAAATTAGGTAGTAACGTACAAATGTGTAGATACAGTTACAAATGACGTTGTAATGTACAAATGTGTAGATAGAGTTACAAAGGGCGTAGTAATGTACAAATGTGTAAATACAGTTACAAATTACGTAGAAATGTACAAATATGTAGATACAGTAACAAATCACGTAGAAATATACAAATGTGTAGATACAGTTACAAATGACGTAGAAATGTACAAATGTGTAAATACAGTTACAAATGACGTAGAAATGTACAAATGTGTAGATAGAGTTATAAATTACGTAGAAATGTACAAATATGTAGATACAGTTAAAAATGACGTAGAAATATACAAATGTGTAGATACAGTTACAAATGGTGTAAAAATGTACAAATATGTAGGTACAGTTACAAATGACGTAGTAATGTACAAATGTTACATACAGTTACAAATGACGTAGAAATGTACAAATATGTAAATACAGTTACAAATGACGTAGAAATGTACAAATATGTAAATACAGTTACAAATGACGTAGAAATGTACAAATATGTAAATACAGTTAGAAATGACGTAGAAATGTACAAATGTGTAGATACAGTTACAAATGACGTAAAAATGTACTTGTAGATACAGTTACAAATGACGTAGAAATGTACAAATGTGTAGATACAGTTACAAATGACGTGGAAATGTACAAATCTGTATATACAATTACAAATGACGTAGAAATGTACGAATGTGTAGATACAGTTAGAAATGACGTAGAAATGCACAAATTTGTAGACAAAGTTACAAATGACGTAGAAATGTACAAATGTGTAGATACAGTTAGAAATGACGTAGAAATGTACAAATGTGTAGATACCGTTACAAATGACATAAAAACTTAAGATATATCATTTACTTATATTTTCTTTGCTTATATCCCTAAGTTGTTTGTGTTCACAAAAACTCTCTCAACTTATCTTGCAACTATAAAATCAATTTCTAAGTGAAATATTAGTGAGCAAAATTCTTTAGTGAAATGTTAGTGAGCAAAATAACAACGACCGCTATAATCACCAATAAATTAATTACATAAAAATATATAAAATATTAACTACATAAGACTCAATTTTTTGAATTCATAGTAATATATTACAAATACAATATAGAAAATTTAAATGTATTATAAGATAATATTTATTTCAAACTAATTGTAACATGAAAACATACAGATAGTTTTAAAACTTTGTATATAATTTTTTTTTATATATCTTTTAATAAACTTATTTTCCATGACTCAATTAACTCTATCACGCGCGTATAATCTACATTTTCTTTCCCTTCTCTTTCTCAGAGATTCTAGACTAATTAAACCTTATGACAGGCAGCGGATGGCCACTCTCTTCCTTCTGTTTTCTTTTTTTCTTTCTTCTTCTATTTCCCTTACGCGCAGTTATTTCCTTTTCTCTATATCCGTATAATTCTCACTCTTCTTCCTAGGTTAGTAAACGCGTGTCAAGTCATTTACGTGTAAGAACGTGCATATTTAGGGGCGTGTGTGTGTGTATGTGTGTGTTGTGTGTGTGTATGTGTGTGTTGTGTGTGTGTGTGTGTGTGTGTGTGTGTGTGTGTGTGTGTGTGTGTGTGTGTGTGTGTGTGTGTGTGTGTGTGTGTGTTGTTACGTCGGGATACCGGACAGCCGTTTAAGTGTCATAATGTTCTTGTTGTTTTTTTTTAAATCCCTCCCATACTAACTTAATTCCAACTCTCTCTATAAAATGTATTAAGTGGATTGCTACTACCACCCCCTCTGGTTTTTGACGGTCGGGGCCCGATTCTTTTTCTTTCTTTATTTCAGTATCAAAAATGTAATTGTCTAGTTTAGATGCTTGAAAATACCATAAGGTTGAAATAAATTATTGCATCGACAATTATGTAATTTCCGTGTCATATTTATATATATATATATATATATATATATATATATATATATATATATATATATATATATATATATATATATACATACAATGGAAAATAGTATTCCGACAAAATAGAGAAAATGAAACGGAACAAACCGAGTTATGTGTTCATCAACGTTTCGTCTTTATTTCGAGACTTCCTCTGGATGAATGAGATTAAGAAAATAAGGATAAATAATCAAAAATCATATACACCAGACCTTTCTCCTATAAACAGACTCCTTCTTTTACTTAGATAATGAGAAGATGACTAAACACCAATAATAAAATACTTTGCAACACACTAAACAAACTAGGAATTCCAATCATACAAATCATATCACAAACTATAAGACAAATATTAAAAGCTACAAAACATCTCAAATACAAACCCGTTTCCAATGCAGGCCTATACACTATTCCTTGCCAAAATTGCCATCATAGATACATTTGTGAAACCCAGCGTAAGTTATAAAAAAGGCTCAGTGAACATAAAAGAGATATAAGCAATTCTCTAAGTGCATTATTCTCTCATTCATTGCAGCATAATCACACCTTTGACTGCAAACAAGCAAAAATAGTTTCATTTATTTCAGATAAACCGCGTCGGAAACTCGTTGATTCAGCGCTTATCGCAAATAAAGCACAGTTAAACAACGTGCCGATTTCTATAATGTAGCGCCATTAATAAGTAAACTTTTATTAAAAGAACATAATTTAATTGTAGACACAGGTTAAACTTCTCACACCATAGAAACACACCCTATAATAATTAATATATATAATCTCAATCAACAAATTACATAAAAACTCACTCATTTCATTTCTGTTGCACACCTATATTTGAATTAAACGAACATATTTTTCCAGAAAGAATATTAACTGCCTTTTAAAAATTGCTTTAAAAACATATTAACGATTATATGACGTTATTAACAATCTCCCTCTCTTTAACAACGCAAGTTTCCCTCCTTTTTTTAAATTTCCAACGCCTTTTTCCGTTTCTGAGATAGAACAGCGTCACACTTTGCACATGAAAAATTTTCAAATATCTTGTACTGGTATTTTTGTTTTCTTAATCTCATTCATCCGGATGAAGTCTCGAAATACAGACGAAAAGTTCTCTCTCTCTCTCTCTCTCTCTCTCTCTATATATATATATATATATATATATATATATATATTGTGTACAGAAAGTTGTTAGTTGAGACAGGTCATTGGTACCGTCGGTTTCAAGCCCGATAATAAGGCCCGTTTAAGGTATCCTTATCGAGCTCTCTTCAGCCAATATTCGTCTATCTTATAACCGGAAGTGTGAAGTATATATACCTCGCGAATCCACGTTCAAATCTCGTTTTGTTTAATCCCCCCCCTTTTTTTTTTTTTTTTTTTTTTATCTATCTATCTATATCTATCTATATATATATATATATATCGGGTAATGTAATACCTAATTTTCAACTTTGAATTATTTAAATTTAAGATCTAATCTCGAAAAAATGTTTTTTTTATATGAATCGATTTTAATTTGAACCCTATTTAATTTTAAAATCTCTTTCCTTATGTATAAAAACTTTAAAATCTGTATTGGTATCGGTTAAAAACTTAAAAATTAAAAAGTTTAATTATATCAAACATTTAAAAATTTCCAAAAATACGTTTAAAGTTTTAAAAAATATATTTTTAATTATATCGAATCACGTTTAAAAATTTCGAAATACGTTTAAAAATTATTTTTTAAAAACCCAAATCTTTCAAGGTTTGGGGAAGTGAGTATTTATCTATCCTAAGTGATTTCCCTAGTTCATTAACATTATTATATTTTTCTATAGTTTTAAATTCGAAATAGATTATAAATTACATTTATAAAATATAATATATATATATATATATATATATATATATATATATATATGACATTAATTAAAAATCTATAATATAATTGCGATTAAAATCCAAGTTTACCGACTAATTACCGGTTAATTAGTCGGTAAACTTGGATTTTAATCGCAATTATATTATAGATTTTTAATTAATGTCATATATATATATATATATATATATATTATATTTTATAAATGTAATTTATAATCTATTTCGAATTTAAAACTATAGAAAAATATAATAATGTTAATGAACTAGGGAAATCACTTAGGATAGATAAATACTCACTTCCCCAAACCTTGAAAGATTTGGGTTTTTAAAAAATAATTTTTAAACGTATTTCGAAATTTTTAAACGTGATTCGATATAATTAAAAATATATTTTTTAAAACTTTAAACGTATTTTTGGAAATTTTTAAATGTTTGATATAATTAAACTGTTTAATTTTTAAGTTTTTAACCTATACCAATACAGATTTTAAAGTTTTTATACATAAGGAAAGAGATTTTAAAATTAAATAGGGTTCAAATTAAAATCGATTCATATAAAAAAAACATTTTTTCGAGATTAGATCTTAAATTTAAATAATTCAAAGTTGAAAATTAGGTATTACATTACCCGATATATATATATATATATATATAGATAGATATAGATAGATAGATAAAAAAATAAAAAATAAAAAAATAAAAATAAAAAATAAAAAATAAAAAATTAAAAAAAGGGGGGGGGATTAAACAAAACGAGATTTGAACGTGGATTCGCGAGGTATATATACTTCACACTTCCGGTTATAAGATAGACGAATATTGGCTGAAGAGAGCTCGATAAGGATACCTTAAACAGGCCTTATTATCGGGCTTGAAACAAACAACTTTCTGTACACAAAATATAAGTACGCTCTTAAAATTTGGATTTTCCTTTTAATTGAGCACTCTGCTGGAATTTTTTTCCAAAAAAACTAATCATATATATATATATATATATATATATATATATATATATATATATATATATATATATATATATATACTAGCAAAAGTACCCGTCCTTGACTGGGTTAAAAAACAGCCTACAGAAAATAGACTCTGATTTATGAAAGTATGATAGGTTATGAAAAGGAAGGGTTATAAAGAGATAGCTTCGAATTTGGGGGTATCAAAACCAAAGCAAAATATGATGAAAGTAAAAATAGATAAACCCCATAATTTATTATACTATACCTGTTCACACTGAAACACTTTTCACAATATTCTGTGGATCTATATTAAAAAAACTTGTTAAACTTTGTGACATATTTCCATTCGATGGAGGTCAGGTGCTAACGAACACCCATAATTTTATTATACCATATTTCTTCAAACTGAAACATAATTATCAAAGTATACTTACGCAGATAGATATGAAAAGTCTTTATTAAAGCTTGTGCCTATTTCCATTCTATGGAGGCCAGGCGCGAATGCAGACCCCACAATGTTATTATACCGTCCATATTTAAGTTAAAACATACTTATCAAAGTATTATTATGTACATCTATATCAAAAACACTTGTAAACGTTTTTTTTTCTTTTAATTTTTAATTTTTTTTATTTCCATACTTTGTGGACCAGGCGCGAACGCAGACCCCACAATTTTAATGAACCACCGTTCTGTCAGATCAAACATACCCATTCCTGTGTCTCGATACATCTTCTATCATTATATGTAATCAGTTTTTTAAAATAGGTAACCATATAGGCGCCTATTCGTGACCAGACACACACACATTCAGCTTTGTATTATATATATATATATATATATATATATATATATATATATATATATATATATATAACCTAATGTGTGTGTGTGTGTTGTGTGTTCCCTATAAATATCTTCATAATATCTAAAGGTGAATTGTTATGTAAAATTGTTTCAGAATTAATGAGTATAACCATAAGGGACAAAAACCCTTTAAAACTTTAAAACTTTTATGAAATGTATAAAATTCTTCAGAGAAGATAATAGTCTCACGAATCTCTACGTTACCTTCTTTGCGCCGAATATCTTCGCGTTCCTACTTCTAAGTAACCTATAAAAACTTCAAATTTGTGCACACGATTTTAATGAAATGTAAATATCACGTATATAAAGCACTAATCAAGAGTTTCCCAACATTTCAACTTCTTCCAACTATGTTAAAAGGCGAAACAGGAGGAGGGGTCAGTAAAATCAAAGAAAGTAATATGCTCTTATTAACATACTGAAAAAGTATATAGTAATGATCCTCATTAGTTTTTTTCCAAAACGGAAGGATAGCGTCACGTTAATTTGCATATGTGTCACTCATAAACTGCACCGCTTCACACATTAATGTCCATTAAATAAATACGCTTGCGCCTCGAAAATTATTGGAAAATTATTATATCACATTAATGCTTACTTTAAACATTTTTCAGAATATCTATTTGAGACCATCTATGTTTATTGATAGGTATATTAAAATTTAAAGTAAGCGATTTTCCTAGTAGTTTTTAACATGACACTTGGAATATGGATGGACTGACGTCTGTTTTTCTTTTATTCCAGGGGTTTATTTTTCATACGCTTGCCCACAAAATCTCCAGGAATTTTCAAATATCGATTATCCACACGGACATTTTTTAATTTTATGGAGCTTTGAGTTTAAAGGACAAAGTGAGCAAATGATAGTCTTGCAAAAGAAACACAGGGGCAACACATTAATCCAAAATGGCCACGCTACCTGAAGCGTGTTTTCCGGTTATTAGCAATCGATTTAGTTAAATATACTGAATGCCTACAATAATTATGGGGAAAAACACTCTCCCAAATTAGTTATCTTAAAAGATGATAGCAAGATCCTTCCTCCCTCATCGTTAAGCCATCCTCATACCTCAGTTTACACCGTTACCAAATATTTCATGTGGTCCAATTCTTACACGCGTCCGGAATTATTTCCTTTTATCATTGCGTGTCATCAAATACTAATTCAGTATGCAAATAATGAACGCTTCCTTTGTTTCTGATTTCTGATTTCAGACACTTTGAATGGCTGTTCAGAGTAGTTTCACGGATAAACAGATTGTTTTTAACTTCGAATGATTTTTTTAATTCAATATGGCTTCTCCCTTTGTTCGCTTCGACAAAAGGAACAAAGAAAATTCCCATACCCATCAATACGACGGATTTTCAGACTGCTTAACGCGAACAATATATACAGTTTTATTAGTTCCTTTAAAAGATTGACTACAAAACTGCTCTTTTACACTGAATACATTACTTTCAACATTGGTCATATTTACTCTGTCTTTAATGTCCGTAAGTCAATAAAAACGTTGTTTCTCACTGGGCAGTAGGCAGTCTCAAATATGACTATAACTACGAGACCTGATCTGTACGTTACGTACGCATTTTGCTCACATTTCATTCAACTGCAAAACTTCCCATTATTCCATTCTCTTTTTCTTTTCTTTTTTTTTCTTACCGATTTTTTTTTTTTTGGCTATTTTAGAGATTCCTTTAGGTGGGGAAACGTTAAGATTAAGTAATTATCATATGATCGTTGCGATAGCATTTGCATGACTTTTACAAAACGGTTTCTATATTTATTGCGTTTTGCACGAGTGATCTTAATACTAGGTGTAATAATGACGTAATGAGATAGTTTAAAAAAGACACTGCAGTTTTAGTTGAGAGTTGGGCTAAAACACGGATGATATCGTTTCCGCGTTTGGAAGCTGGAAGAAACTCGAAGTTAGCATGATGTAGGAATCAAAAGAAGCAGTTGCAAACTTGAAAACGCAAATAAAGTTATTTAAAATATATAACTTATTGTTGTTGATTTTCTTTGATGGGAGATGAACTTAGATAATGAGAAGATGACTAAACAACAAAGAGAAGTATGTTCTTTGCCTTTGCGCTACAAAACTGATGTTAATGAACTGCATTATTGTATGGTTTACACAGCCATACACACAGCCATACACACATCGCACAAGGTAGATGCTTCCCACACACATTGACCATGATAGAAGCCTTTGTTGATACAAACACAGAGACACAAACGAGACCTTACATACACCCCTGCAACATATTTATTCTGTTGCCGTAAAAACAAAAAGCAGATTATTTTACACTGGCCTATATAACATGGGTGTATATAACGTTTCGTTTGTATCCCTGTGTGTATGGACAAACGTGTCTATCAATGGTGTGCGGAAATTGTGCATCACATACATTAAAACACTTCATCACTTCAGTTTGCGCACGGGCAAAGAAAATACCGTTGCGGCGTCTTTTTTTCTCATTATTCATAACTGTTTCATCATTAGCGATATCAGAAAGAAGAGAGAAAAATCAATGACATAATTGAAGCGTTCTTTGGTAATAGAGGGATAATAGTTTATAATGTCGAATTATCTGAAAATGTAGAACTACTGTACTAATTAGCAGAAATAAGCAATGGGTTAAAAAAATCAAGCTGAACTATTTGATATTTCCATAGGCTCTCTTGATTTAGTTGACTTGTATGTACTATATAATCTCACTAAATATATACAAATAGAAACTATTGGCCTGTATACGAATGATGGACTCTGTATAGTCAAAAACGGTGATGCCCTAAATACAATAAGATGTCTTAAATTATTATGAAGGAAATGAAAATAATTAGTTCTAAAGTAGATGTAATCTCGAACATTAAAATAGTTACATTTCTTGGTGTAACAAAAGAGAATATGAACCTCATGTCCATCCATTCTTAAACTACCCACAAACGATCATCGAACACTATTAATCTATTAACAGAAGAATTAGTTTTAATTCTTCAATCAAACAATTTTTAACAACCATAAGAACTTTTATAATAAGCTTCTTAAAAACAGTGACTATAGAAAGGCTCAACTAGAATACTTTGAAATTACATTAAGTATAAACAGACCTAAAAAAAACGCAAAAGAAACATCATTTCGTTCACACCTCCTTTAAACGAAATGGTTAAGACTAATCTGAGTAAAAGATTTCTTAATCTTATTAAGTTGTATTTCCCTCAAGCAATATTCTTCACAAAATTTTTATAAAAATACTATTAAGTTAAGCTTCTGAAATAACTTGGAAAAAAAATAAAAATCGCAATAATAAAATCCTAAAAGATAACACAGAATCTAACGAAAGCAAAAAAAACTAAAATTTGTATTAATAAATCTGAATGTTTCCTCAAACAAAATTGTGTAGCAACATCTGTAACTTATTAAGCCAACATTAGAACACAGAAAGATCCTACCATCAGTAAATCCTGTATTGGTAAAAACAAATAATACTTTCAACCAACGATATACTGACCAGAAAAGTTCCTTTGTCAATCTACTTGCTTTATATTATAGAGAACTATTAAGAAATAATCAAACACCACTGTCATAATCTAATCTAATCTAGTTGCTGTACAACCTACACCTATATTTTATTCTACTTCTACTTCTAAAATTTATATAAACTAGTAAATCTACTAAATTTTTAACTACAACATTTCTATTACATTTTTCTACCTATGGCTAAAATTTTATTTTTTACCACTGTTTCTTTATTTTTTTTTATTTTTTATGCTTCTAGTTTTTACTTTGTTGTTGTTTTGAAAGTTTATATGTTTATTTGCTTTCCCTTATATTCTATATTAGTTTGACTTTTAATTTTTTAATTTTTAATCTTTAATTTTAAATTTTTGTCTTGGCTTGCTTTTGTTTGTTTTTTTATATTCTCTTTTCTTCACTTTATCTCAAAAGTTCCGATTTTTATCAATAATTCCAGTGTTTTAACCCTAATTTTAAATTTCTGATCGTGAGCTATTAATGATTTCAACTCTTAATACTCACCATGTATATTTCAAATTGTAAATTACATGAACGTTATTATGTAACAAATATGTAACAATTTATTTATTCGTTATATAAATTGTTTAAATACTATTTTTAAATATCTTTTAAAATAAATTATCATTGCAATTCTTAATTTTAACTATTATTGCTATTATTATTATATTTGTTGTTATTATTATTTTTTGCATTGGCTGTGGTTGTGATTATTATTATCATTATTATTATTATTATTATCATTATCATAATTACTATTATTGTTATATTTTTATGTTTATTAATTATTTTATTATTATATTTATTATTACTATTATTTATTATTACTTATTATTATCATTATTATTATTACTTAAGACCTGACGAGAACATGCTACTCTCGTGAAGTATATAAAGGGTTATATTTATAAATTTCGAGCAGATTTCCGAGTTCAACAGAAACATTCCCGGGATCGATAAAGAAGGTCGGAGGTTACAATTACGATTAAAACGTTATTAAAATGGCAGTCAAAATGAGAACAATAGTCCGAAGAATCCAAATAATACGTATAATTTTAAAATAGAATGTGTCCCTTCAAATCGATAGGTTATCAAGAATGATACCTAAACATACAGAACCACTTGAATAGAGATGAAGGTGAATTGTCAGGTCTGTTATGCAATAATTTCCGATTATGCTAAAAGACGAGGAAAAGGCAGTAGGAAAGGATAATTTAATTAGAAAAATAACGAGAAAGAGTGTATACCCCTGTTCTATATGTGAACAGGTATAACTATGCACAGATAGAGTAGTAATACTGGATACTCTGAAAAAGAAAATTCCCAAAGAATTTCACGCATGCCATCCAGGGATTTCACGAATGAAATCGTTAATTAGAAATTATACTTATTAGCCGAAGATGGACCAAGACGTAGAAAATTTTGATGAAACAGTGCAGAGGATGCCATTTGGCAACCGGTAAAGATGCAACACTGACCATGAACTTGATTGCAAGGCCCATTAATAGTATTATTTGATCAGTGTGGAGAGTTTCAATAAGTGTCAAGAAATTGTTACGTGCACACATCCGACTGCAACAAATATAATAAATGCACTTAACGAAAGTTTTTATTGTTTTCGACTCCTGAAAATTTAATCAGCGGCAATGGCACCTAGTTCCCAGAAAAAATATGAGGAATTCTACAAATCATTGTCCATTGATCATGTTATAACGCAAGCAAACCATCCAAGAACGAACGGGCAGGCAGAAAAATTTGCAGACCCGTTTAAACGATCTCCGAAGAAGAATCAAGGTGTGGACACAAACGAAAGAATTTTTTTTCAGTTTACAGAAATTTTTTTACAGTTTACAGAAATTTTTTTCAGTTTACAAAATTTTTTTTCAGTTTACAAAATTTTTTTACAGTTTACAGAATTTTTTTACAGTTTACAGAATTTTTTTTACAGTTTACGAATACGACACCATGTTTATCATCAGTAGAGTAAATATTTGCACGAAAAACTCTGTGTTTGATAAGCTGTTATTTATTCCGACGGATAAACCATCAATAAAATAACAACAGATATCTATAACCTAGCTGAGAATTTTTTTTTGTTGTTGTTTTTCAAAAACTTTAGAGCTCCAAGAATGTTTTCAGAAGAAGGAATAATAATCAAAAGAACTGGATATGACAAAAAAAAAATGTCGTCAAAGACATTGAAATAAATTGACACTTATGTACACTACAGAGTTCACGGAAAATATCGAAGAAATTCCAATGGAAGTACAATATGATGAGTTTGAAATTTCTGTCTTTATGAGTCAGCATTCATCAATGGAGGTATATCCGAACTTTAACCAATTTGGTACCCCCACATGGGTAGCGGTATATATATTATTTTTAAAAAGTAATTATCCACTGACATGGGGTCCCGATTTCTAATCTCGTTGGATTCAGCCACTCTGATGAGTCGTAGACGACGGAACACGTGTCAGTGGATAATTATATTTTAAAAATAATATATATATATACCGCTCCCCATGTGGGGGTACCAAATTAGTTAAAGGGAAAATTATTCTCAACTCGCATTTAGGTAAAATTGCACTTTCGTAAATAATTGAATCCATTCAAAACATATCGCTAAAACATATATATATATATATATATATATATATATATATATATATATATATATATATATATATATATATATATATATATATAATAGGAAATACACTGTTTGAGAAGCACTCGATATTAAGAATTTTAATATTTAACGGTTGAAAGACAAAATTGATTTTGCACTCGTCTGGTTTTTTACTTTTTTATATTTTTAGTATCCGGTGCTTCTCAAACAGTGGATTTCATATTATTATTATTATTAGCATTATATTATTACGCTTATCGCTCCGTCTGTTATCATGCTGTGCATCCCTAAAAAAGGAAAGTGTAATTAATATTCAAAATAAACCTTGTCACCGAAATATATATATATATATATATATATATATATATATATATATATATATATATATATATATATATATATATATATAAATTGGTGTCGCTGTTGAGGCAAAGCTAGTAAAAATGATTTGTCTTTCTTGGCCTTTTGGCTAAGATCGAAGTGTAGTATCTGTTCTTCAGGTGCTACATTTCAATTTCTTCTCTCTCAGTGGAATAGAAATCCTTTACGACTAAGACAATATATTCTCCACGTTAAAAAACGACCCTCGTGTCTAAATCTGTCCCATGGGGAGGCTTTGTGAATAGGTAATGCAACAAAGTTTTAATATTAAAAAAGTAACTGGAAAAAGTTATTTCTGATTTAATTACAAAATGCCCTGGAAATGTCACTTCTGATTAATTATAAAATGCCCTGGAAAATGTCCGTTCTGATTATTTTTTTTTTTACTTGCCTCCCCACAAGGGCGGAATTGGACATGAGGTCGGTTAAATATTTAGGGGGAAACCAGCTCCCCAAAAGGGGCACTCTAGTCAATAACAAAAATAAAAATTGTATCAGTAATGAAGAATTTCTCCTCCATAAACCCAGACCAAAAAAGGGGGGATTTAAGTCACTGGAATGCTGAAACTGATACTACACCCAGAAATTCATGTTGAAGCAATGGTTGCCTAATGGCTAACCGTGTTAATATTTTATGTATTACTTTCGGAAAGCTGCTGAAACAGTTTATGATTTAAACATTACTTTATTTCAAGTATATTTTAAGCAGTGGGTTACGGGATATGAAGTCAGTCCCGGAAATTACTCAAACCGTTTACGATTTAAATATTACTTTATTTCATGTATATTTTTAAGAGTGGGTGGAGGATAATAAATTAGTCCCGAAAATGGGTGAAACCGTTTACGCATTACACATTACTTTATTTAATGTATATTTTTAACATTGGGGTGAGAAATATGAAGTCGGTTCCAGAAATGGCTGCAACCATTTACGTTTTGGGCATTACTTTATTTAATTTATATTTTTAACAGTAGGATGGGAGATAAGAAGACGGTCCCGGAAATGGCTGAAAAAGTTTAGTATTCATACATTACTTTATTTCATGTATATTTTCAACAGTGGGGTGGGGATTATAAGTCAGTTCCAGAAATGGCTGAAACAGTTTACTATTTAGACATTACATTATTTCATGTATATTTTTAGGAGTGGGTTGGGGATATAAAGTCAGTCCTGGAAATGGCTGAAACATTTTGTGATTAAAATATTACTTTATTTAATGTATATTTTCAATAGTGGGGTGGCGGACATGAAGTCAGTCCCAGGATTGAATGAGATGTGCAAATATAGACTATCAGAAAGCGTCGCCCAGTATTGAATGAGATAGATGGAAAACATATAGTAGCAAAATACCCACCGTCGCCCGGGATCGAATGAAATAGGTGAAATAGGCGACGAGGATGGTTCAAATTATAAAACATTATTGTCGAAATAAGTAACATATCCAAGAATTACGAAAATGACGGAATGTGATTTAATTGATTGGTGTGTTTATAATAAAATAATCAACCTAGACAATATATCAAAGTTATTTTATAAGTAAAGGGGAAGGAGATAAGGAGGGCTTAAATTATGAAAAATTATTGTCGAAATTAGTAACATAGCCAGGAATTACGAATAAATGATGAAATATTAGTTGATTGGTGTGTTTGTAACGAAATAAACAGCCTAGACAATATATCAAAGTTATTATTTAGTATAGAGGGAAGGGCGAAAATGTGGGCTAAAATTATGAAAAAATAATTGTCGAAATAAGTAGCATATTCAAGAATTATGAAAAATGATTAAATGTGATGCCATGCATTAGTGTGTTTGTAATAAAATAATAAGCCCAGACTATATTTCAAAGTTATTATTTTATAAAGGAGGGGGCGGTAATATTGGTATAAATTATGAAAAATGATTGTCGAAATTAGTAACGTAACCAAGAATTATGAAAAAATGATGAAATGGAGGTTAATTGATAGGTATGTTTGTAATGAAATAATCATCCCAACAAATGTATCAAAGTTATTATTTTAGTAAGGTTGGGCGACAACGTTGGTTCAAATTATAAAAAATATTGTCGAAATTAGTAGCATATCCAAGAATTACGAAAAATGATGAAATGTGAGTTGATTGGTGTGTGTGGGTGTTTGTAATTAAATAATCAGCATAGACAATATATCAAAGTTATTATTTTAGTAAGGTGTGCGATATGGTGAGTTTAAATGATGAAAAATTATTGCCAAAATTAGTACCATATCCAAGAATTATTAAAAATGATGAAATGTGAGTTAATTGATAGTTGTGTTTTTTTATAAAATAATCAGCCGATACAATATATCAAATTGTTTATTTTAGTAAAGGGAGGGGCGATAATGTGGGTTGAAATTATGAAAAATTATCTTCGAACATAGTAACATATTCAATAATTATGAAAAAATGATAAAATGTGAGTTAATTGACCGGTGTGTTTGTAATGAAATAATCAGCCCAAGAAATATACCAAAGTTATTATTTTAATAAGGGGGCAGTACAGTTTTAATAAAAAACTAGAATAATATGCATGCCCAGAAACAATATCTTACATATGAAAAATGCTGCTGTGGAATTTCCATAGGTCCTGCTAGTTATTATTATTGGCTCACATGGAGCTTTCACACAAGTCAACAAACGATCTGATTGGAAACCTGTGGTATTCTCTGGAAGCTGAGTGACAACAAGTCTCCCCAGACATCCAGACCCCTCCACTTCCTTCGATAGCATTTGCAAATGAATTTGCATCATCGCAACAGCCACTTACCATTGATTTCTCGCTGGTAGTGGCCATTGGTTTATGCTGGAATTTGAGTGGCACTCAGCCTCCCCAAGGTCCCAGTTCTCTTTGCGCTTGTCCAGCCGAGGTCTGGTTGGCGCTCGCTCCTCGGTCTTTCAGTCCTTATTGACCCTTCTCGGCCCTTTGGTATCATTTTTTTTGGAGGGGGGATCGGTGATGAAACAATGGGGTGGTTCATGATGGGGGTGTAGAACTTGTAAATATGCAGTTTCGGTGTTCTTCATTCCCTGTAACGCTTATTCGTTATATTGTCTTCTTGTATTATTCTCCGCATTCAAGGGTTTTCCTTAATATTTCAGTCGTTTTCATTATCGTTAGTCGTTGTACTTTTGCAGTTATTCCTTTGATTCCAATTTCTGGCATTCTTTTTTCGAAGTTTTTTGGGATTGTTCCTAGTGCTCCTACTATTATCGGTACTATTTGGACTTTCTTCATCATCCAAATCCCTTTTAACTCTCTGGCTAGCTCTGTGTATTTGCTTCGTTTCTCCTTTTCTTTCATACTCACCCTGTGATCAGTTGGGACTGCAAAGTCCACGATTAGACAGGATTTTTCTTTCTTGTTAATTATTACGACATCTGGTCTTCTTGCTTGGATGGGTTTGTCCGTCTGTATGTCCATGTCCCATAGGATTTTGTGGTTCTCATTTTCGAGTGCTGTTCCAGGTTTATGCTTGTGCCATTTGTCTGTACGCTCAAAATGCAGTCGTTTACACAATTCCCAGTGTACCACCCTCCCCACTTGGTCATGCCTGTTTTTGTATTCCTTTTGGGCAAGTTTGCTGCATTCGCTTACTATATGATTTATCGTTTCGTTTCTTTGTCCACAGAGTCTGCATTTGCTGTTTTCTTGTGTTTTATCGATCCTTGCTTTGATATGGTTGGTTCTTATCGAGTTATCTTGTGCTGCAGTTATTAGAGATTCAGTTTCTCGGTTTATATGTCCTTTTCGCATCCATGTCCAGGTGTTTTCGTTATGACCCATGCGTTCCAAACATTTAACACTGTTTCCAGACATTTAGACATCATTCAACCTCAACTTCCAACCTTTGAGGATGTTCCGAGTGTTATTTCCACCATGACACGTAAGAAGAAGAAAAAAACTGTATTTCCTGAAAAAGAATATTTTATTATTCGAAAAATTAAAAAAAAAAAAAAGCAATTTTATTTTAATAAGTAGAAATCTTTATTAAGATCAATCTTGCATTCGCCTGGTCTTTCAACCGTTAAATTATATATATATATATATATATATATATATATATATATATATATATATATATATATATATATATATATACATGCGCGAGACATATCAGATTTCATTTATATGTTTTTTGTAAATACGAGATAAAACTGTTCGCGTTAAACATAAATATTGTGATCATTATGATGCGAATTGATTTATAACTCTTAAATAAGACTATAAAGAAATGAAAGAAAAGAAGAAAACAATTCCCCTGATTAGTGATTTGCGTATAAGGGGATTTTTTATATTTTAAATTGCAATTTAGAAACGGGTGACAAATTGTTCAAAATCAAGTTTTTAAGGGTCAGAAAGGAACATTTCAATACAAATGTGAAATTTACACAAACAACAAAACGAAGACATCGATACAAATGCGAAACGTCTAACCAAAAACAATAATTGAATTTAAAAACAATAAAAACAATGAAAATGTTGTATAGCTACCGAAAGGAGACAAAAGAGAGCGTGAGAAGAAGCAATACGTCGACCTTTCTATTTCTATTAACTATTCCTACTTATGTCTCGTTGGTGTAGCTTTCCTTTTTGCCAGTGATATTGCTTTTAAATTACCTACTTTGAAAATTAATTACAAATATTTTAGAAAGGTTTTAGTAATAATACTTTACTTAAATTAAAAACTATTACATATATAGCAAAAAATAGGACAATAAAATTACAACTGAGGTCACTACAATTCTCATACAAAATTTTTTTGTTATTTCTGCACCATTATATACATTCATTCGATCTACCAATCAAAGCCTATTTCTCTCAAGTTTTAATCATTGCTTTATTTGAATAGCCTGTTTAGACTCAAACAAAACTAAGGTTGCGCCATGGTGAATTAAGAGCTTTCGTTGTAATCTACACTATTGAAATACTAAGTACACTAAAAAGAAATTATATATGTGTGTGTAAATGTTGGTATATTTCCATGTAGATAATCCATTCATAAATTAATATACCAATTATTATAAATTATAGAATATATATGCTCGGTAACACGGTGAGTAATATGAGTACATTATTCCTTTACTTTACCATTCTATGTATCACTCAGTATTACAACTATGTCCAACACAAAGTAGATCTTTATAATTATATATAGTTTTGAACGGATACGCTGATATACTCATGTTGTGATCCTGACATTTCTTAAGGTCGCTGTCTAACACATTTTCAGATTTTATACATTCACGGCCTTCTACTAAAAAACACTTGTTTCTTTCCACTTTTAATTATTACTTTATTTGAGTGGCGTGTCTAGACTAATTACAAATAATAGTCCATTCTTCTTTGACATATTTTCAATTAGTATCGTTGTTTTGCTTTTTGTTTATTTGTTTGTTTGTTTTTTTTACCGCTTCCATTCTTTGTTGCTTAAAAATGTCAGCTTCCCAACTATTGACTATATTACTATGGCTATTCTTATATCCAGTTGATTTAATTTCTTTTCAATCAAAGTTGATAAACTTTCAGAATAATTTTTTTTAACTTCGATGACAAGTTATGAGTCTTTATTCTATCAACATCTGTATTTATATTAGGTTGGTGCAAAAATAATGCCGTTTTTATATATTTAGTTAAACGTCAAAAAAACATTATTTTTGCACCAGCGTAATATTTAGAAACCCCCATGCAGGTGTCTTAATTATTAAGTCAGTAAAGATTATGAATTTATATATAGAGATGTAAGAAAAGACCTTATATATATATATATATATATATATATATATATATATATATATATATATATATATATATATATATATATATATATATATAAGGTCTTTTCTTACAAAGACCTTATATATATATATATATATATATATATATATATATATATATATATATATAAGGTCTTTTCTTACATATATATATATATATATATATATATATATATATACTTGCATCAATATACCGTAAACCTATATTTACGGGACTGTATACACGCTGGGGTTCAGTTTGCCCCCGAAAACGTGGGATAAATTTAATTTGGACCCTAGCACATCGTACTCTAAATCAAAATTGGATGAGGATTTAAAAATAATTACTGATACGCTCTCCAAAAATGGGTACCCTTTGGATGTGATTAGGTCAGTTATACAAAGGAAAATAGCAGAATCCTCTGTAACTAAAATTCAAACAGTTCAAAACAAAACAAAATGTCCAGAATATCTGCGTTTACCTTAGCTGGGGACAGTGAGAAATTTGCAAAGCAAATCAGTTCAACAGTGCAAAATTGTTATTTTGCTTCAAATGTACGTGTTGTGTTCTCTACGAGAACGTTAATGCCATCCTCTCGAAAAGATGTTCTACTCCCCCACATCATAATAATAATGTAATTTACAATTTTGTATGTAGTTGCAGTGCCAACTATGAGGGACGAACAACATTAAGACTGGATGGAAGAGTCCCACAACACGTACCTACCAAAATCAGAAATGGGACGTACCAAACAACAGATGTAATTGCTAATAGATACGAGTCTTCAATTACTGACCGCGTTATATAAAACCATCATGTGCAGCGAACTTTAACACGAATTCTTTTTCAATCCTAAGTCTTGCTCACTCATTATTTTATTTAAAAATCTTGGAGACTATTCACGTTCGGTTGAGAAGGACTTCTCTCTGTAAGCAGAAGGAATGCCTCTTGGGTTTGAGCGTGATTAGTCTCTAGGATCTTCAATTAATATAACGTTGCTTTATTTTAATCACTTTCCCCCAATTTTTCCCCCATACATAACGTAACGCAACGTTATTTTTATTTGTACATAATTTCGATTCCCGTTCATGTTTTATATTCTCTCAAATCCCTCGATACAGCTTTGATAAAGCGAGGGTGAAACTGGTCAGCTAACTCCCCCATTTATTTTAAACGTTGACTTTATTTTAAACCTTTCAATCGTCGTTCCTTCATAATTGCATTATATATATATATATATATATATATATATATATATATATATATATATATATATATATATATATATATATATATATATAAAGAACGCAATAGAATAAATCTGTTTCCTTAACTCATGGGTTAAGGAAATAGATTTTTCCAGTTGTATTATTTGTTTTCAAACAATAAAAAAATTCTATATTTGAAGATTAACTTTTTCAAATCATAAAATTTAAATACATGAATTTTGATTAATTTTCTCTATTTTGTATATTGGGCAATTTTATTTGGCTGAGATTGTCTTATATATAATATTACATCTAATAAGATTTTGTAAGACCGCAAAATCACTGGATTTGCATACCAGTAGATATATTTAATTTCATTATTCTGAAGAGTGTATATATATATATATATATATATATATATATATATATATATATATATATATATATATATATATATATAGGTCTGTGTATTTAACTTTAGCTATATTTAAGATCATAAATGTGTATACGTGCCCATGTAGATATTTACCTGCTTTCCATAGCGGCAAGATGCGGCACAAAGTTAGGAGATGAAGATGGTAGGTCAACGCACAAAAGGTGACCCACACTGATCCCGTAAAACATCACTGAACAGCCCTGTTGTCATTTCCTGGTGGGGGGGGTCAGATATAGAATTACTGAATACGAGGCCGCTTGCAATTGCCAACATCTACATGATACCTCACAAATATGTAACTTTCTTGCGTTCAATCAATCACTTAATTTTTAAATTGTTTATTACATTGATAATAATTGCCTCTGTCTACAAGGATTTCTCTTTCACTGATCTAGGCCGCAACATATCGAGATTTTCAGTTTTTGTTTCTTTTGAAATTCACAACCACGTAGGGATAGCTTTACAACTATCGATGAAATTGGTTTTTGTTACATCATTATGTGAAATACAAATACGCAATCATTTGTTTTCTAACTTTTGCTTTTCTTTTAGTTTTTCTTTTCGATTTTGAAAATTGCCAATTTGTTTTTTGTTCCTGTTTATCGTTTCATTTTAGGATTTGTATTCATACAGATGTCCATCAGTTACAGTAAAAGTCACAATAACAGCCATAAAATAAAACCAGAAACTTAATACACAGAACACTAATATATTTATATGAATAAACTTCATGATTGGTGCTTGTATAGATTAATACCCATGACTATCAATATTGCCTCGGAAAAAATCCTGTAACCAATTTCAACTACCACAAAATTAAGAGACGGGAAACAATTTTAAAAAGCCATTTACTTACAGTGACTTTCATTTATATATTTTTCCTCACTGTAATTCGAACATTTTATGGATTTAAGTATTTGCTTTTTTTCATCGTTTTTTGTCTTTTGTAATTTTTGTTTTGATTTTGCTCTTTCTTTGCCTTTTTTTATTACTTTTAGTGACATGCTTCCTAAACACCGCGCAAAAGAAAAACAACTAAAAAGCAGGTTGCCAATTTAATTTCCACTATAATCCCGGGTGTTCGTTCCCACGAAAAAGAAAATCTGTTTTATACTCACCAGTGGCGTCTAAATTCTCACTGGTCAATTAGAAAGAAAACAAAACAAGCTACTTTTTTATGTATGTTTCATTTTTCTTATTTTATTGAGTGAAATCGACTTTTAACGGTTTCACGTCTTTTTAAGCAAAAATGCTATTTGTTAAATTCAACACTAACCCTAAGACCGGGTTGGAAATTAAACTTCCACTAAACATTGTGGTGACAACAACCTCCTTCGTGTTTTACATTTAATTTGTGGAGTCTGTGTTCGTGCAAAACAACTATAAGTAGGAAATACTATAAGTAGCAAATAATAGTTCAAGAGTAGGGCGTGGAATTTCTTGAGGTAATATACTTTCCGGGCAACGCCGGGACACAAATTTTGATAGACAATTTGCAAAATTATATTTAAACAAATAAAGCTGCTGATGAATTCCTTCTTCACAAAGAAGCAAAGATATTTCTGTTTCTCTCAATTAATATATGTAAATCTTTATCTTCATGAACGTTGCGTTGTAAACACTGAACCTAAACATATATGCGTCATACATTATGTTAATGTATAAGTGTGAATTTATTATTTGGATTGTTCCGACTATTTTTCTCACCTTGATTGTTATTTTTACAACGTTTCTGCCGATGTACCCTCCAATCTTTTACAGGTATATTTTGTCGAAGTTGGTAATCTTTTTATCGAACTAGAAAATTTGTACGGAATTTCGAACGGAACCTTCATTTAATCAAAAAAGATAGCCATCTCTCGGTCTGTCAACCATAACAGGGTTAGGGTCCTAAGTAATTCGCAATTGTATTTTAGGAGACGCTCGCACCGAGGATTGAACTTTCAACCGCCAGAAGAGTTTCACTTACAACTTGATTTTATCTGGTACTTTGTCTGTTGTGCAACAAGCCCGAAAGATTGTCGTGTTTGACAAGACACACCCAAAAGAAAAAGATCGGGTGTTATATCGGATGAAATGTGAAAATAACATTCAAGATATAAACAGTAGTTTGAACAACCTAAATAATACAACTTATCAATTTGCGTCTCAAAAATTCAGAAAAAAAAATATATATATATGTGTGTGTGTGTGTGTATATATATATATATATATATATATATATATATATATATATATATATATATATATATATATTAATCAATGTCGAACGCTTTCTTTAAGATTCGATATATTTTGTTTCAGTCTCCAATTACTCCATGGAAGTAAATCGAATCCAAATCAAAGATAAAGCTTTGTAATCGCATTAAATGTCGCTCAAAACTGTGGTAGATTGGAAAAAAAAATGTTATCGTATAACTCCGTCGTCGTCGTCGTCGTCGTCGTCGTCGTCGTCGTCGTCGTTCATGGTCGATTTGTTTACTTTCATTCTTGGCACGTGATAAAGCACATAATTGCCTGCTTGGTCTTGCGTTGAAACATAAGGCCGTGCCTAAAACAAAACGATGAGTATAAAGACAAGACTAGAATATTTCGGACAAGCAATTACGATACGAAGAATACACAGAGGTTTGTTTTCATTGTTCCTAAGCGTTGTAAGTTCTGTAAAGGTATATCACATGACCGAAAGAAATCAAAGTTTTGATTGTTTGTAGTTAATAGTGTCGGTGTATTTTGTGTGTTGATACTTTGGGCAATTTTCACGAAGTGTGCGTTATTAAATAGCCATACAGATGATCGTGCACCGTACTCTAATTAAGGAAATTGAAAATATGAATCCCTGGTTCACTGGTATGGTTTTAAATTAATTATTTTTTATGCATCTGAATTTACTAGTATGCAATATAGAAACTCTATCTAATTAGGAAGCTTTAGCTTTAAGAGTGCGAAACTGAACAGTTAGGTATTAAAGTGGGTAGTGAGGATATATTAGCTAGTATATATTAAATGACCGGATGTGTTTCTCTTTAGTTTTTAGTTTGTTCTTTTTTCTTGCCTATTTGTTTGAATTTATTATATATAGTCTTTAAAGTTTTTTAATCTTTAAAATTATATAAACAAAACTTATTTAATTTTCATATTTTTATCATTCGTTGGAAGACTATTTAGTCAGTAAGCCATTTATACGTTGGCATTTTCCTATATATGTTAAGCTCCTAAAGTACATGTAAATATAGTCCTTAGTTCTTGGAGTGAATTGTTTTGGTTTTTTTTTTTGGTTTTTTCGATACATTTTAGTTATTCGTAATTTACAGATGATTATAATTAGTCGTAATTTACAAATGATTATAATTAGTCGTAATTTACAGTTTACTTATCAAGTGTTCTGGGGACTCACCCAAACACAAGATTTGAACTCTTCCGGTTTGCATAAATATATCGAGATGTGGCAACTCTCAAGAATGATATGTGTCGAGTTCGTAGTATGCTATATTCGCGTTTAGTACTACAATTCTCATTCTCTATGTATTCTGCCTACATTTTTCTAAACCATAACCGTGTCTGAATTTTTATCAGTGACTTGTTCGGACCAAAATAACTTGGTGATGAGGAACTCTAATTCATAAAAGGAATACCTACAACACAACAAAATCTGATTTTCTTAAAAAAAAAAAGAAACTTAAACTTTGTTTAATGTACTTATAATTATACTGTAATTAGTAATATTATAGTAATATTATAGTAATATTATAGTAGCTATTAGAAAAGGGTTTTCTCGGGTAAGTTATTTCGTTCATGAAAATAATGTACGAGATTTAAAGGCAATTATGATTCAGATACTGCAACCATAACAGAAAACTGACGAAAAGTTGGTGCAACAACAAGAACTACAAAAATAGCATATTTAACAACAACAACAACAACAACAACAACAACTAAAAAAACTACACATTCTACAACGGAAAACAGAATAATAGTTGATTTAACGACAGGAAAAAATTGGAAGAATTACGTCTCCAAATTTGATTTATAAACCAAACACTTGCATTAACACAGCGTTTTCGCAAAACACGATATTGGCTACCTACTTTCCCAATGGAGGCAAAACGTTTTGCGCTCTCTTTAAAAGGTATGAAGACCTTTTAAAGGTCTATTAGGAAGATCGACCTGATGCGAAAAAGTTCGAATGTTAGGAATTACTGAACGCAACAGATTCGTAGACTACATCCTACCTAAAAAATGAAAACAAGGATCTGGAGTTCGCATAAATCGTAACGTTAATATCAGAACTTTTCAGCCTCAATATGCCATTGTTCCACAAAAGTGGAAATGTTTTAATTTAGATAACGGAGATTATTTGGTGTCTGTGACGGTCGTAAACAAGCACTGTAACGGGTCGAGATTATTATAATTGCCGGCAGATGATATTATGTCTCAATCTCACCCTACAGAACTTGAAGAGGTTAGTCAAAGGCAAACGTGAGAAGCCATTCTGAAAATAGAGGAATCGAGCGTGGCATACGTCAGGCAAGGTATACATTTAAAATTACTCTTCTAAAATAGAGAAAAAGAATACGTCCAACCACATTTTCAGAATAAATCTTAAAAATTAATCCCCCCGGAAAAGAGAGAAAAAATGGCTACCCATATTTTAAAACAAGCAGAACATACAAAATTAGAAAACCATATTATCGATGAGAAAAATGTTGTGTTTTTCCAAATGCATTTTCAGAATAGATTTTAAAAATTATTTTCCCCGAATATTTCCGAATGCTTTCATGAAGGTTCGCATTGTATACGCAAATTCAAAACAAAATGTAAAATTTGACAAAATGCAGCGAAAAATCAAACATTTAAGCAAATACGTAATGGTCAAGTTTTTCAATAAAATAGTGAACTTACAGTTTACATACGTGGAAAGAATGCAACAAACCGACTTTGCAGTAAACATTAAAGTCAATCCGCACGATGACTGGCAATAAAAGTAATTTTATTGGTGAATTATTTTTACCAGTAAATTTGAACGGTAATATTTTAAAAAAAAAATTAAAAGCGTTCGTTCTAAATAAAATTCGACAATCTATTTGGGTTGAACTGGATGAAGAGTTTTCAACTTTGGAATTTATCAACCAACTTTTTTTACCAGAAAATATGTAAGTTGAAAATCTACAAAAAGAAAGTGTGCCATACGAAATTCTGTCGAAAAGAAACTGTCCATGAAAAACAACCGAAAACTTTTCAAATATATATATTATTGATGAAATTCGCCACTATGTCGGTTAAATTCAGTTTTAATGATATATGAAAAAAAAAAAAAAAAAAAATATTTCAAGACCAGGTACGATTAATAGATTAAATATATTAATAAAAATTAAAAGTAAAATCAGGGCTTCCAATGCAAACCAGACCTTCCTTAATTCATGCATTAGCAACAAAGTTTGTCCCACTTTTATTTTGTTTAAAATAAAGTGAGATAAATTACATCCTGGACAAAAAATTGAAAGTGATTTTATCTTCAATTTTTTGTCAAAGCTTTCTTGTAATCTGGCACATCTAAACAAAAAATATCATGAAATGTTCAAAGATTCGGTTGGGACGTTGTCGTTTTTCGACAAAATTAGATTTTCAAGATACCTTGCAATAATTCTCGAACGTAGCCTTTCTAGGTTAACGTTAAAAAAATCAAAAGGATTTTCAACATTTGATTTTCCAAAAATATGGTTGCTCAACGAACTCAAGTGTTACTCAGAACATCCTAAATTTCTCTTCCACGCAGTTTTCTGAACTTGAACTTAATATTTTTCGTTTTTTTTTTCCCGCCATATTCATGGCCATTTTTTAAATCGTATTTTCCTCGATTTAGCTCTGTTGAGCAAGGAAGGAAACTTGGTTAGCTAACCTTTTTTTCATTTTTTATTTTTTTAATCATCATGATAATTGGTCTGTATTGAACCATATCTATTATTATATAAAAGTCACTTTGTGTGTGTGAGTTCCTTTCTCATAGGTTCCGAAACGGTTGAGCAAATCTTTTGCAACGTTCACGCAAAGGTAATTTATATGTCTGGCAGTCTTAGATATGTACAGATCCGATAAGTATCGAAAAAAATCCAATCTTAAAAACAGGAATTCTCTTATAGATAAAAAACAAAAGCATTTTTACAGGCGAATATTTTAAGTTACCACTGGCTGGTGTTACGTAAAATATTCCCCTGTAAAAAGTCTTCCATTTTATCTATAATAGAAGAAATACTAAGTTGAAGATAGTCAAGCCCAAATATGAGCTGACATAATATTGTAAACAAACGCAGACGGAATTTGATGAACAAAATTATCATTATTATTTTATTTATTTATTTATTTATTGCGAATTAGCTCACCGTGTAATAATAATAATTAGAGGATTGATTTTATAATAATACATACGCAGTGTGCATAATTGAAATATCGTATGTAAGCATATTATACGACCGGGCAACGCTGGGGAGCCAGATAGTATATATATATATATATATATATATATATATATATATATATATATATATATATATATATATATATATATCAAATGTTTATTTAGTTAGAAATTTATGTTAAATATTTCGACGGAAACCGTTTTTTCTTTCATTTTTTTTTGCTTTTTGTTTTGCCATGTTGTTGTTGGAGCAAACTGAAGATGACGGTTTCCCCCGGAATATATTTAGGTACTTTAACATAAATTTCTAACTAAATAAACATCTGTTTATTTTGTAACAACGCGTTGGGTCTGGCTTCAAACGTATACAATACGTATCTTATTTAATTCACACTCAACTGGCGCTTCTAAGAAGGAACAAAATCTTAATATATATATATATATATATATATATATATATATATATATATATATATATATATATATAGAGAGAGAGAGAGAGAGAGAGAGAGAGAGAGAGAGACGAAAATTATATATATAAACGTTCTGTCATTATTCCAAGATTTGGTCAAGATTATTTTGAACAAAGAACACAAGAATAATATTTGAAAATATTTATGTGTTTGCAACATGAAAAAATATTTACCTCTTTATGAATCAACGTTAGAATTTATGAAATGGAATGATTGTTTTGGTTTTTTGGTTTTACTTTGATTTGTTGAGAATGTGGTATAAAATAGATAGTCTATATTTAATTTGAAATTCTATTTGCAGATGAAAGGAAATAAATTGTAGAAAACGTTACGTTATTTAATTGTGGTAGAGTTTATAACTGTTACATGATAAGGGCTGTCCCCTTTTCATGTAAGTATAAAAATAGAGAGATTACTTAAAATGAAAATAAAATGAGAGAAAGCAGAAATCGAACCTTGGATATAAGTTATAAAGAACAATAGGTTTAAATGGAATGTCCAGTAAATTGTTAATTCTGATGAAATAAATAATAAATAAACTATTCATTGTTAAAAGAATGTGGATAATAAAATATGGGTTAAATGAATTAGATATGTAGGTTGAATTCCTTTGTGAAAACAACAAAGAAAAAAAAATAGGTTATTGAGAAATCAGAATGTCGGAAACGTGCGACTCGCGCATGTTGATGGCGCGTGAATTGTGATCACGTGGCCGGACATGCATGGATTTCTCAATATAGAAAGTGAGAGTTAGTTAATTAGTGAGAAACTCAGAGAGAGTCTGGAGTTTGGAATTCGAACGTCTAGGAAGCGAGACGGTCACTTTGAAACTTAATATGTGAAGCTTTAAATTCTTGGACGCAAAGCCCCCAACCGGTCAGGGAAGAATAAATGTTCAATGTGTTTTTATAACTCCGTCTCCTGTGTCCATCATTACATGAAAAAGGTATTGTCTATTTATGTGTACAATCTATTTAAAATTCATCATCTAAAAAATATATGTGTTAGAAAGTAAATGTGTCTATTTATGTTATACAAACACTCCCGTTCATACGAACTGTCAAAGCATAAATGCCAACCTGTCAATCCATCGGCATAAATGCAAACCTCTCAATTATCGGTTTGTCTATCTAGATATGAAAACACTTTCTCAAAATGTATTTGTATGCAGGTCGCTCATTTATAAATGTTCACTCTCTCTTTATATACACCTTAAGACATCCCATCTCTTCTCATAACATGAAACGTTAAAATATAACATAACGCATGTTGATTCAATAAGTTTTCGGTGAGATTTAATAATTCAATTTAATGAGTCTTGTTTGTTTAAAGTAAAACAAGTGATCATGTTTTAATGCATGAGGGAATAGTGCATTCTGAGAATTGTCATTTTTATTTTACCAAACTCTTTTCATTAGTTTCCGTAGAGTTTCGCTAACGGATAAGTTATAAGAATTATTGCATATAATTATTCTGTATTTAGCCATATCTAATAGTATTTAGCTTATATATATATATATATATATATATATATATATATATATATATATATATATATATATATAAGCGCCAATATAATTCAAGTCTCAGTTACCATCGAGTGTTGATTTCCCTGTATGCATAACTGGCATTACAAATCAAAAACATTATTTATTGTAGATACCATTATTTGAGGAAACAGCCCGAGTTTTATTACTTTTTATCATTATATTTACACGATTTTCACTGCATCAATATTTATTAATGCGACAACGATTTGGACTCAGCTGATCATCCATACTAATGAACTGATCCCTCTTTCCACTCCTCACAGTAGATTATTTTTTTAACTTTCTTTATGCTTATTTGCTTTTTCTTTTCTTCTTTTCTCCTTTAATTTGTTTGTTTATGTCATCACTTCAGCATAACTAGTGTTCCTGTTATATGGTGAAGGTGCGAAGCTGAGATATATTAAAGCGTTCTAATTCGTTCAATAAGATCACGTGATGTTAGAGAGATCGTATCCTTCGATAGTGTAGTATTAACTATTACTCTAACTACATTAGTTACAACTTCCCAAATTAGTTGTTTTTTATTATGACTCTATGATACATACCCAACTACACATGTTTAATCACTCGGTACATCCTTGTTTTATCTTCAGCGCTATATATACAACTATTTAAATTTTATTCCGTTGGCCAGGTGCAAATGTAACAGGATAGACCCAGAGTGATCGAAAAAGTAGAATAGCAAATGAGAATTGTAATCAAGACGATAACAAGATGTAGGCCAGGCCAGACTGTGAACTATTAAACAACGTTCCGGCCGGCGATTAAAGCCATATTATGATTTTTTTTTAATTTTGCTATTAATAGTCATCAATTTGCATATGTGACCCCCATAAATGCCACCTATGAACTTGTTAATAAAATTCACGATCGTTTCTGCAATCTCATCTATCAAAATTCAATCTTGAATGCAAAGAGAATTTGTTTTTTGTCTCATTAGTGTGATCCTTAGTGAGCTTCACACTCACCGGATCTTACTCCGTCATAATTTTATTTGTAGACATTATCTTAAAGAAAATGTCTACCCAAACAATCTGCAGACTATTTATGAAGAGAACAGAAATATCGCAGTGAAAATCAGGTGTATCCAGGTGAGTTTCCAACGCAGGGCACATTTGGAGCATATAATATAATTGACGATGAATCAAAAAACTGTTGGACATTCAAGATTGAAAGTGGGTGGACAAGTTAGCCATAGGCTAAAGTTTATTCGTGTTAAATATGGTTGGATTGCAGAAAAGACTGAGAATTTTATTAATGATTCGATAGGTGGCATTTTTAAGAGTCGCCCTGAAATATCCCTATTGTATATCAAGACGTCTCCGTTCGTTCGGCTACTTATGAACTATTTTGCACCTTATAGTTAGATGTGTTTATCATTGAACAGTAATGACTCAAAGTTGTTCGACATTCGAGACTGGAACTTGGAAAGCAAAGTCATACTGAATCCATATATGTCTCGATCATCATAAATGATCCAGTTTTAGACAAACTTAACTTCTTACATAAATGAAATTCTATCAATAAAATACTTAAAAATAATAATGTTCTGTTCTCAATTATGTGAAAAAGCTCCTCGGAGAAAGCACACTGTTCTTTATTTTATTTAATTACTTATCTAGTTGTTGTTTCGCGATGTTTCGGCCAATTATTCCATTGTTAGGTGGTTAACCGCTACGGGATAGGAATGTCGAATCCTCCAACTACATTCACAGCAATTACTGCCTTCCAGAGTTGTTGTTGTCTCAACACGGTTTGGCCAACTAATCCTTTGGACGGCTTTGGGTGGGGTTGAAACCACTACCTTCAGACAATGCTCACTTAAAAGCGTAGATATTTAGCATCTCTATCCACTGTGCCGCGGGCTCCGAAGGGACAATCAAGATTGGATTTTTGGTCTTATAAATCCACATTTTTTTATTTTTGTTCTTCCAATTGTCGGGTTGTTATTCCTTTCCTGTTGCGGCTAACGACTTGATGAAGGACAGATGAAGAATTTGCCGAAACGTCGTGAAACAACAACTACAAGATGAGGATAATAGTCCAAAAATAATTAAATAAAATAAATTATACAAATTACTCATCTCAATATTTAATAATAAAACGCTGTTGTTGTTTGCGAGATTTTTTTTTAATGTTTTCATTTATTTTATTAAAAAAATAATGAATTGGTCCTTTTCTATTGACTAATGCTGGGTGTGTTATCGAAGTTTCTGATGCATTTCATCCATTTGTTGGCAGTACTTCTTCGCTGTAATGTATTAGCCTGTATTTAAAAACTGTAATGAATGAACAGGTTGCAGACCATTAAACAGTCAGCATGACCTTCTTTTGGTTCAGCTCTAGCTTCGGGAAGTGTCTTGGAGCTTCGGCTGCGTCCAACCACTGAGCTTAGTGTCGCCGGTTGTCGTAACCCACTTTTCATCACGTCACAACCCGATCGAGAAACGGGTGGTTCCGTTGCGTAAAAAAGTGAAGATGACACTTCATACCGGTGTTGTCGTTCGATTCGTGAGACAACCATTTATCTAGTTTCTATTTTATATTGTTTTATTCTGAGTTTTAGGTGTTCACAAGCGATTAATTTTTGTTTATATAGAGAACAAACAAGAATAAGGACTACTCTGCTTGGGAACATCATAAATCATTGAACATTATGGATTATGGAATAAGTATTCTAGGCCAAAGGGTGAGTTACGAAGATATATAACTCTTCTTATTTTTTATTTTTATCCTCTTTCTTCTTCTTCTTCTTCTTCTTCTTCTTCTTCTTCTTCTTCTTGCTTTTGTCGAAAACTTTACTATTAAGGAAGGAGACTCTAAGACTATTCAACCGTACCCGCCAAAAAGAGAAAAGGCATTAAAACTTACAATTAAAGAGATATCTATTATTTATACTTTCCATGTGACAGGTATTCTACGATTGGGTGGACAAGAAAGTTCTTGCAGATATTTTTTATTTTGATTTCAAATGATGCATTTTCAAATAAGTCTTCGTTTGATACCTTTATTTTCTATATAATTTTAAAGGGTGTTTTTCGCTCTATCAATTCGTTAAATCAAATCGTTTTAGAACAATTATGTATTCTTTTCAAAACATTGAATACAAGATGAAAAAAAAGCAAATTCAAATAGTTTTCTTATTTTAATTCAAGCTAGGCCAAAAAGTTGCTGAAACAGCTCGTGATATCAACGAAGAGTTTGGTCCAGGAACCTCTATTGAACGCACAGCACATTGGTGGTTTAAGAAATTTCGTGGCGGCGACGAGAGTTTTGAAAATAATAAGCCTAGTAGTTGGCATCGGATGTTGATAACGATCAATAAAGCGCCTTACTCGTAACTAATCCACGCACAGCTGTTCGAAAACTTGCTTCTCAATTTGACGTAACGTATAAGACGATTTCCAACCACTTGAGAGAGATTGGAAAGACAAAAAAAAAACTTGATAAATGGTTGTCTCACAAATCGAACGACAACTAAAAGAAATGCCGTTGTGAAATGTTATGTCCACTTTTTTACGCAACAAGAACCACCCGTTTCTCTATCGGGCTTTGGCGTGATGAAAAGTGGGTTAAGACAACCGGCAACACTAAGCTCGGTGGTTGGACGCTGTCAAAGCTCCAAGACACCTCCTGAAGACAAAGTTGAACGAACAGAAAGTCATGCTGACTTGCTTAATAGTCTGCAACCTGTTCATTCATTACAGTTTTTAAATACAGGCTAATACATTACAGCGAAGAAGTACTGTCAACAAATGGATGAAATGCACCAGAAACTTCGATAACATCACAATTAGTCAACAAAAATAGACTCAATTTTTCCTCTACGACAATGCCTGCTGAACCGACCCTGCGGAAGTTGAACGAATTGGGCTACGAAATTCTGCCTCATCCATCATACTCGCCATACCTTTCACCTGCCTACTACTACTTTTTCAAGCATCTCAACAACTTTCTGCGTGAAAAACGCTTCAAAACCCTAAACGATATCAAAAACGCCTTCAACGACTTGATCGTCATCAGAACGCAAGATTTTTACGTTACTGGCATAAATACAGTTGTTTTTAGTTGATTTTCTACATCAAGTCCTAAGAGTTCGGCCTTTTTCTAATCTATTACGTTCTAACATTTCTTTCGATTTTAGGACAAAATTTACTGACAAAAAAGTTTATTTTATGGCAACATTCTTCTATATTACCTCTTTCCAAATGTCAAAGAAAGAACAAACACAATTACAAATTAATACAATATTTATATATTCTATTACTTCTATCATATCATTTTTAATTTAACATATACAAATTCAACGTAAATTGTTAGGATGCTTTTATTCCTTCGTTTCGAAAATAATCGTTTTTAATTCGCATTTCAAAAGTGGCACTCTATTCCCGATCAGTCATACCTGCGAGAAACACGCAGAAAATTAAATGTAATGTGAACAAGCATCTCGTTGCATACTGCATGTTCGTCATACACAGCAGAACTTACGTCTCTGTGGAAATGTGCTTGGTTTGGGGGGGGGGTGAACGAAAGTAAAAAAATATTTAACGACTAGCCGGGTGTCTAGCTTGTCTTGTCGTAAAATACGCTTAAATGTGATATTTTAATTTATGTTGATTTCGTATTTATTATTATATTATTATTATAGAGCTAATCCTCTATCGATTTTTATATTGTACCTAATATATAGTAGTGGTTTCAAAAGTAATTATTAAAAACATTACTTTGGTGCTATCAGATAGAATCGAAACCGAAACATATAGATCTCCAGCTCTAATTCTTACCGTTTGACCTATCGTCAGACGGATAAGAAGCAGTTAAAAACTGATTTTTACGTATGAATGTATATTTTTGTAGATCATTCCTCACACAATATATATATATATATATATATATATATATATATATATATATATATATATATATATATATATATATATATATATATATATATATATATATTCTGGGAGGTACAGACCTTTATAATAGAAAAATATAGACAAAATTTTAACATAATGGATTTTAAAGAATAAAAGTGAAAAAGTTAGTTGACCGGTTTCGTATTTCTCTCAACGGAGCTAAATCGAGGTATAAATAAATCGAGGTATAAATAAATCGAGGTATAAATAAATCGAGGTATAAATACGATTTATAAAATAATAATGTGAAATGGAAACCTGGTGGGGGACACAAAAGCAAAGGACGAGGAGAAAAAAAAACAGAGAAAGAATCAAACAGAAACCACGTTCTAAAAGATTTTCTTTATATAAGTAACAACAGTTCACAAAAATTCAATCATTTTACCTGTCTCGCGCAAATGTGCAACATTGCATCTCGGAGGAAATGCATTTCGAAAAAATGTTGACAAACAGCCACAGTGAGGTTTATAAATTAGATTAAAAATCAGTTCCATAGCAACAATCACATGATTGAGATCTACGTTCTTTTTTATATTTAAATGTGATCGCTCGCGTAGTGATTATTATATGGCTCGGTTGACTAAAACAGCCAAGTCCAAACTCATGTAGGAACACATCAGGTGATTAAAGCACTTCAGCGCACGCTCACTTTACTTTTCCCGTTTCCACCCAGTTTTCCCGTACCAAATATGGTAAAGACATTGCCATAACAATATAATTATATCGTTGGCGTGACGTCATAAATGTATGATTTAGATTACGTTTCAAACATAAGCGATATTGAAAAAATAAATTAATGTCTGAACATTATAAATTGCATTGGAAATTAATTTAATAGTTCAAAACTATTTGCCTTCAGTATATATTGGCGTTAAAACAATATAATATTTAATATACTAGCAATGAGTGCCCGGCGTTGCCCGGGTGTTTGGAGGTATACGCTGAGAAAACAAAGGTCAATCTTTTAAGTTTGACCCCTATTATGACCCCTTAAAATTTATTGTTTTGTGCTCAACTTAAGTTATTAAGTTAGATCCATGTTCAAGGAACCTATATCTAAAATTTCAAGTGCGTAGACCCAAAATTGTCGGAGGAGTTTGGTAGAGTTATCAAAGGTCAAATCGTTGAACTTTGACCCCTTAATCGCCAAATTTCTGGCCAAAAACCGATCACATCGATTTTCCCAAATCTCAGTAACCTGTATATCAAATTGCGAGTCTGTAGACTAAAAATTGAGAGAGTTATTGCGTAGGGAAATGTACACAGACACACAGATACACAGATACACACAGACACGTTCACTTTTATGAATATACTAGCATTTCAGCCCGGCGTTGCCCGGGTGCTTGGAGGTGTATGCTGAGCAAAAAAAAAAAAGTAATTTTTTTTTTTAATTTGACCCCTATTATGACCCCTTAAAATTTATAGTTTCGGGCTCAAATCACTTTATTAAGTTAGATCCAGGTTCAAGGAACCTATATCTAAAATTTCAAGTGTCTAGACCCAAAATTGTCGGAGGAGTTTGGTAGAGTTCTTAAAGGTCAAATCGTTGAAATTTGACCCCTTAACAGCCAAATTTCTGGCTGACACCCGTCACATCGATTTTCCCAAATCTCAGTACCCGGTATTTCAAATTTCGAGTCTATAGACTAAAAATTGACAGAGTTATTGCGTAGGGAAATGTACACAGACAGACAGACACACAGATACACAGACAGACAGACAGACACGTTCACTTTTATATATATATATATATATATATATATATATATATATATATATATATATAATAAGAAATGTGAATAAAAAAATTATTTAAGTAGAATTTGAGCGTGTAAAGCCATAGTTCTAATTAAAGAAATTTTATTTGCACAAAATCAACAAAGGCAAATAAAATGACTTGAAATGAAGAGACAATATTAGAGGAGTCATAGAAAAGGTAACGCATAAAAACTGTGAGTTATACTAGTTGTAACAATAACGAATGGTTTCTACAGTCACGAACAGCACACAAGTGCCCAAAAGTCCGGAAGAAACCGAAATAGTCTGTTGTCCTTTCCGTTCATCTCTGGCGGCTCATGTTCATCGTTTCGCTTGACTGATAACCGGTCATCCGTCCGGTGACTAGTTGTCAATGTTATTTGTATTTTCCAAATTGTTCCGTTCCGAAAATGATGCCAGAGACGGAAATACTTGTTGGGAATCTTATCAGTCAGATGCAGCGACACGGAGTTCCATGGAAACTGTTCGGAGATGAAGTCTTGGGGAAAATATGGCATCGGATGTTGATCGGATAATGTTTTACGGTCTGGAAAAGTTCAAAATGAATTCGACCATTCACATCCCCACCCACGCCCTTTCTTATCGTTATATTTTGCCCAGATTCTCTCTCCCTCTGTATCTCTCCAGTCTGTCTGTCTGTTTGTCTGTCTCTCTCTCTATCTCTCTCTCTCTTTCTCTCCCTTTCTCTCTCTTTCTCTCTCTTACACACACTCACGTGTGCCTTTAATTTCCCTATCCCACAAACTCCTCTAATTTCTCTCTCTCTCCCTTTCTTTCTCTTTCTCTTTAATATATATATATATATATATATATATATATATATATATATATATATATATATATATATATACTAGGTTGGTGCAAAAACTACCGTTTTCTCACATATGTTACTTTTATATATGATTTGTGAATTAATTCGGTGATATATACAGCCATGTTATATATCATTTTAAAGCGTGTTTTTCGCTTTTCCGTATCGTGTTATTCGTTACCGTTCTCAATCTCCTCATTCAATTTTTGCAGGCTTTTCGACAGCATGGATAAGATTCAAACGTGCACAATTTTCCTGTTCCAGTTCAAACTAGGCCGAAAAGCTGCCGATACAACTCGTGATAACAATGATGTGTTTGGCTCAGGAACCACTAACGAACGTCTCGCAAAACGTGGTTCAAGAATTTTCGCAATGGTGACGAGAGCCTCGAAGATGAAGACGGTCGCAGCCGGACGACTGCGGTTGATAATGAACATTTGAAAAGCCTTAATTGAAGCCGATCCTCGCAAAACCACACGAGAAGTTGCTATTAAACTCGAGGTCGACTACTCAACAGTTGTTCGCCATTTAAAGCAAATAGGGAAGTTTGAAAAGTTCGATAAATGGGTGCCGCATGAACTGAACGATAATAAAAAAAATCATCGTTTTGAGGTGTTTTCTATGCTCCTTCTGCGCAACAAAAACGACCCATTTTTCGAGCAGATTGTGACGTATGATGAGAAATGGATCCTCTACGACAACTGACGACATTCGGCACAGTGGTTGGATACCGGAAAAATTCCACATTTCCCGAAGACGAAATTGCACCAAAAAATGTTTCAGTGATTATTTGGTGGTCTGCGGCCGGTCTTATCCATCACAGAATCTTGAACCCGGACGAAACGATTACGGCAGAGAAGTACTGCCGACAAACTAACGAAATGTACCAGAAGCTCCAACGTATGCGGCCGAGATTGATCAATATGAAGGGACCAATTCTTCTTCATGTCAACGCTCCTTCATGACAACGCTGACCCTGCAGAAGTTGAACAAATTGAACTATGAGACTCTGCCTCATCCGCCATATTCACCGGACTTCTCGCCCACCGATTATCACGTTTTCAAGCATCTCGACAACTTCCCGCGTGAAAAATGCTTCAAAAGCCGAGATAATTCCGAATCGGCCTTCAATGACTTCATCGTTTCCAAAATCTGGATTTCTAAGCTAATGGGATAAATAAACTTGTTTCTCGTTGGGAAAAAAATGTGTTGATTCTAATTGGTCCTTATTTCGATTAATAAAGTTTGTATGAAAAAAGTTATGATCTTTTGTAAGTTGAACGTCAAAAACCGACATTATTTTGGACCAACCTTATATATATATATATATATATATATATATATATATATATATATATATATATATATATATATAGTCTTTTATTCAATTTAGGTAAACAAAATTACTATAAGTGGCTGCAATAAATTTACTGTTTCATTTAAATGACTGGCCTCGATTAAGACCAGAAGTATGTTGTCGCCTGACGGTGTCTTTTAAGAATGAAACAGTAAATTTATTGTTGCGATTTATTGTCATTTTATTTACCTAAAATGAATAAAATATCTTTCTCTTTTTTAATTGAGCAATATCAACAACCTCGTTGAAATTCAATGGGTTTTACTTTGGATTTTTTTTAACTTGGCATATATGTGTGTGTGTGTGTGTGTGTGTGTGTGTGTGTGTGTGTGTGTGTGTGTGTGTGTGTGTGTGTGTGTGTGTGTGTGTGTGTTTATTTTACAACTTCAAATATTAACTCAGTCCATTACAGTTGTTTCCGCAGACAGGGGATTCCATGTCTGCTTCGTCAGATGGTACGAGTCAAAATGAAAAAAGAGGAATATATGATTTTGGTGGTCATGTTTGGATATTATGAAACAAGAGAAATATAGAGAGAAAAATAATTATATAAAAAATAATTAAATTATATAGAAAAAGAAGATATAGAAAGAAAAGAAAATAAAGAAAGAAAGCAGGCTACATTTGTGTCGTGAACAAAATAAGTTGATTCAAAATTGACAGGTGTGGGATTACGTATTTGAAATGAATTAAGCATGTCAATAAAGCAGACGTTGGTTTAAAGTGGGAGAGGGTTACATAAAGTGAAAGGTTTTCGGAGAGATTTTTCTCGGCCGCAACGTTAGCATACGTTTAATTGATCGCACTTTTACATACGTCCCATATAACTTATATAAATGCTCTAGATACGTTGAGTAGGAAAGCAAACTATAAATTAACTTGTTATCAACTTGTTAACTATCTGCTATATAAATGCTTTCCAAACATTTTTAAAATACGTAGAAACACTTCAAAACGTGTATGTGTAGGAGAGGTCTCAGTAGAATATTATGTAACCGGTTAATTATTATTTCCTGATATTTTTAAAGCTGTTAACCCACACACAAAAAAAACTAGAGTGAATCTGTAGAATGCACGCTCTCTCCTTATATTTTTCTTTTCGTTTTTTTCCATTTTTTTCAGCGGATTACATCCCTCTAATATAAAGGATTTTTCGTTTACTCTAAGGGTAATGTTATTAAGACCTTTATTGTCCAATGTATTGTTTTTACTGATCGCCATGTATGTTTTTGTGCACGCATGCATTCAATTTTTTCGTGCGCGCGAAATTGTGTATTGTTTTCACTGGTAGCCACGTTTGTTTTCGCGCGCGCGTGCATTCAATTTTTTGCACGTTTATACATTAATTCTGCATACTCACTATTCCATAGCTAGCTATAACATTCTACGCCGATGAGTTTACCAGTGATTTCGAAGTATTGATAGTTCTGCACAAAGCCTTCATTACTATAAATAAATCATATGCGTT
>NC_136503.1:117113958-117206458 GCF_053919585.1 Euprymna scolopes | reverse complement strand
TGTATATATTGAATTGTTACCAGCTTTCTTGGATTTATTACAATACGTGTTGGATCTTTTTACTTTCCGAATACCAAGAGCTTCCACTATAAGATTTAGCATACAATTTCGATTTGAAGTTCAATATCCTTTTTTTGCTGCATCAATGTCTAATTTCCCTTATTCTATGTAGCTAAAACGATTTAAAAACTTTCAAAACATTTAATTTCATTTTCTATGTTTATTACCTTTAGCTTTATAATATTTGCTAATATTTTTTCTCCGAGGAGATGTATAAACATCGAAAACTCGGAAAGCCAAGTACGTCCAAGGATGGAATACTGTTGCCATATCTGGGCAGGAGCTGCTAAAAACAGCCTATCCTGCCTTGACAGAGTACAAAATAGACTTCGTGGCTTAGTGGGGAATGCCCTTTTCTCTACCCTGCAACCTCTCTCCCACAGAAGAGACGTTGCGAGCCTATCTTTGTTCTATCGTTATTTTCATGGCAAGTGCTCGTCTGCGCTCCATTCTCTGGTCCCCCCCCCTCGCCAGTCTTTTTCAAAAAACACCCGTCTAGCTGAATCCACTGTGAAAAATTTCCCCCACTCTATATCTGTGCCTAAATCAAAACGCAGATTCCATGAAGAAAGCTTCTTTCTTAGAACTGCACGCCTGTGGAACTCTGTTCCGTCTGCCTGCTTCCCTCCGGACTACAACTTGGATGTCTTCAAGTCCAATGTTAACAAATTCCTAATGAACCGCCCCCTTAATTAAACACTTCATCAAATCTCCACACTAACGTAATGTACTTGCAATAACCCTTATCCCTGAGTGGCTTCCGGGCTTTGATAAGTGGTGATCACTGTGTAAAAAAAATAAATAAATATATATATATATATATATATATTACTATACTGTATTCTTTGTCTTGCATACAATAAAATTTCTATATTTGAAATTGAACTTTTTCAAATCACAAATTTTAAATTCCTAAATTATGATATAAATATATATATATATTAGGGTATAGGGAGCTCTGGTAGAAGTAGCACCTTTCGATTCCTAGCTGCTGCGTCCAACAGGGCGGACAGGGGTCACTGGTCCTCACTTATCTCCTAAACCTCTCACATGTTAGCTGCAAGAGCTATACCCTGGGTACTGGTCTCCGCAGGCTTGCCAAACCTTGTGAGGAGACGATGCTCGTGCAGCACAATTAGGCAGAAAGTTCACCAGACTGGACTAACGGCCAGGACTGAACTATGTTTAGAATAACTTCCATGCATCCATGACCAGGGCGAACCACCTGGAGGAGGACTTCGGCCGTGGATCTTGGAGTGTAGCCCCGTAGGCAGTTGGCTGGCATAATCGTCTCCTTCCGGCAGCTCCTGCATCCCTACCTGAGCCCCAGCTGTCTCGACCCTGTCTTGCCCCTGGACCAGGCTGGTTTGGGACGAGAGAATGAGTCTGGCTCTGTGCAAACCAGCTTCACTTTAAACAAACTCTCAGCGCATGTCATCCATCATCCCCCCCCCCACTCACATCCTTCAAGTCCTGTGGCAAGCGACAAAGTGATAGGTGTGAGCACACTAGAAGTCGTAGCTGCAAACCTGAACACAGGCGGCTCAGGCCATGGGGTCGCTCTCCACTAATGGAGTGGAAATGGAGTTCGGCAGCCGTCTGAATGTCTGAGCAGCCCTTTTTAGGACAGCACTGCTCACCCCTGTGGTATAGGGAACGGGCTAGAAGAAGTGCCTCAATCAGCTCCACTATATCCTTGCTGGCTTACCACGGTCAGTGGGAACCCTAATAATACGGTTGAAATAATGAAAAAAAAAATTATCAAGATTGCAACATGGAATGTTCGTACATGCTTGGACAAAAATAATCTAGACAGATCATAAAGACGCATTGCACTCATTGCAGGCGAAGTCGCCAGGTACAATATTGACATTGCTGCTCTTAGTGAAACTATACTGGCAGGTGAAGGTGAAATTAATGAAAGAGGTCAGAGCTGCACCTTCGTTTTGAGTAGTAGAGGACCTGAGAAGAGGCATGAGGCAGGAGTTGGCTTTGCGGTGAAAAATGCACTTGTGAGTAAACTGGCAGGACCTCCAAAAGGAGTGAAGGACCATCTAATGACACTGAGACTCTCTCTATCAAATGGAAAGAAGTTTGTTACTCTTGTCAGTGCATACGCTCCTACGATGACAAACCCTGATGATATCAAGGACAAGTTCTACAAAGACCTGAAGAACATCATAGGTGCAACACCAAATCCAGACAAACTCATCATACTTGGTGATTTTAATGCAAGAATAGGCTGTGACAGTGATGCCTCGGAAGGTGTTATAGGAAAAAACTACAAACCTGCTCTGAGCATGACCTGCTGATAACAAACACTGTGTTTCACCTCCCTATTCGCAAAAGGACATCGTGGATCAAAGCACTGGCATCTAATTGATTATATCATTATCAGGAAACAGGACAGGTGGGATATACGTATCACTAGGGCCATGTGTGGAGCCGAGTGTTGGACAGACCACCATCTCATAGTGGCTAAGCTCAATCTGTATATCCAACTAAAGAGAAGACCTCAAGGAAAGAGAGCTCCAAAACGATTTAATATCAAAAAAGTTGAAAATTAAAATTGTCCAGACATCTTTCTCTGAAACTCTGTCAGAATGCCTTGAACCTGCTGGAATAGACAACCAAGATGTAGAAACAGCGTGGAAGACAATCTGTGAGACAATGTACAACACAGTCATTGAGTGTTTAGGGCCAGTCTCAGGAAACACAAGGACTGATTTGATGAGAACTGCCTGGAGATTACCCAGTTGCAAGAGGAGAAGCATACAAAACCCATATTGGAGATCCATCCTCCAGACTAAAGAAGGACATATGGAAGAGTTTGCGTAGCAACGTTCAGTTGAAGCTTAGAAAAATTCATGATTCTTGGCTAAGCAAGAAAGCAGAAGAAATTCAAATGTATGCAGATATGAACAACATGAAGAATTTCTCAAAGAAATTTATGGTCAAACTCCATCCAAATCATCACCTCTCCTCAGTGCAGACAGATCCACTCTCCTCACTGACAAAGATGTGATCCTGAGAAGATGGGCAGAACATTTTAAAAGTGTACTAAACCGTCCCTCTACCACCAGTGATGAGGCTATTGTCCGCCTCCCCCAAATTACCATAAACGAGGAATTTGATGAACTCCCACCCCTCAAAGAGACTGAGAAAGCAATCCGCCTGCTGTCCACTGGGAAAGAGCCTGGCTCAGATTCTATCCCATCTGAGATATATAAAGAGGGCGGCAAGACCCTGACTGAAAAACTCCATCAGCTTTTCTACAGCATCTGGCAGAAGGAGGTACGTCCCCAAGACTTCAAAGATGTCTCCATCATACATCTATACAAGCATAAAGGTAACCACTAACCCTAACCCTAACCCTAACCCTGCGACAACCATCGGGGAATATTCCTGCTATGCATTGCAGGCAAGGTACTGGCCAGAGTAATGCTGAACAGGCATCATCTGGAAAAAGACCTCTTGCCGGAGAGCCAATGTGGAGTCCATAAGTATCGTGGTACTACTGATATGGTGTTTGCCACCAGGTAGCTCCAAGAAAAGTGCCAATAACAAAATGCAGACCTTTATTCCATCTATGTTGATCTGACCAAAGCCTTTGACAATGTAAGCAGAGAAGGTCTCTGAAGAATAATGGCAAAGTATGGGTGCCCTAGAAAATCTATTGCCATCATACATCAGTTTCATGACGGAATGATGGCCAGAATGCAAGATCGTGGGGAGACCTCTGACCCTTTTGACATCACAAATGGAGTGAAATAGGGGTGTGTTTTGGCTCTCACCCTGTTCAGCCTCATGTTCTCTGTGATGCTGACGGATGCCTTCAGAGACACTGATGTGGGCATTGGAATCAGGTACAGATTTGACGGATCAATCTTCAACCTCAGGAGACTACAAGCTAAATCTAGGGTTGCATCAGACACCATAAATGATCTTCTGTTTGCGGATGATTGTGCCCTTAATGCTACCTCTGAGGCAGGCATGTAACACAGTGCAAACATATTCCCAGAGGCTTGTGAAAATTTTGGTCTCACAATCAATACCAAGAAGACTGTGATGATGCATCAGCCTGCTCCGAGAAAACCATATGCAGAACCCAACATTTCAATCGGGGAACAAAGACTCAATGCGTTTGACAAGTTCACCTACCTTAGCAGAACGCTCTCTTGCAATGTAGTCATTGACGATGAAATCAACACCAGGCACACTAAAGCAAGCGCTGCATTTGGCAGACTCCACAAAAATGTATGGGACAGAAAAGGTATCACCTCCATGACAAAGATCAAAGTCTATAAAGCTGTCAGACTCACCACCTTACTTCTATGGATGTAAGTCGTGGAGTGTCTATCAACGGCACCCTAGAAAATTAAATCACTTCCATGCCACCAGACTGAGGAAACTGATTGACATAGGCTGACAGAAAAGGATACCAGACACAGAAGTTCTCACTCGTGCTGGACTCCCAAGCATCCCAACTATCCTGATAAAGGTTCAACTTCGCTAGGTTGATACTGTAGCCTGCATGCCAGACTACAGACTACCCAAGAAGCTTCTGTTTGCTGAGCACCAACATGGCAAGCACTCCCATGGCGACCAAAGAAAACGACTTAAAGACACTCTGAAGGCATCACTGAAAGCTTTCAACATTGATCCGTCATCATGGGAGCAGACAGATTTAGATAGAGCCAAGTGGCGGGCCGCTGTTCATGACAGTGCCTGCAAATATTAAAGTTACCGAAAGGTTACTGCAGAGAAGCGCAGAAAGGACAGAAAGGACAATGTTTTGAAACCCTCGGCATCTGCTATGATTCTCTGTTCCCACTGCATGTTGCAACGAGTTACGTGAACAACTGATACATTAGAAAACTGATTTTGTAAGAAAAAAGCCATTGCTGACAAAGAAACGATAAAACGGAAAAACTTTACTTTATATATTAGATTAAAAAAATATTTATATATTCTAGTGATGTAAAGGTTATTTAGTTGATGATTGTTTGTTTTTTTCTTTCGAGAAGATTGTTAAGCTCCTTTTTTTTTTCAAAATATTTTAATCAGAGAAGTAACTGGAAATGTACGAATGCAAAGTACCAATCTTTTTTCTAAGATGGCTACCACTTAAAAATAATTTTGGCCTTGACAAAATATTTTCTGGAAGAAATTAAATGGAATTACATTTTTTCTTCTTTACATGTTGCAACGAGTTATGTGAACAACTGATACACTAGAAAACTGATTTTGTAAGAAAAAAGCCATTGCTGACAAAGAAACGATAAAACGGAAAAACTTTACTTTATATATTAGATTAAAAAAATGTTCGTTACGGTTTCCTTTTTATCTCTTTCTTTTTGTGGCCTTAAGTAATTGGAAAGTCATTTGGAATTTTTAAAGCAACTGATGTTTATAGCAAGCCAAAATTACCCGCTAGCAATTGATGAAGTTGTTTTCTTTCTTACATAAAAACAAATAATTTTCATTTCAAATTTTGGTAATTTGGAAAAAAAAGTGGACAAAAGATAACCGTCATGGCGTTATTTGATATAGACTGATGTTGAGGAAATGTACTGTCAAAAGTTGTCCTTTTTTTTTTTCGATATATTAATGTCGATTAATTTGATATTATATAAACATAAAAATGAAAATAAATTCACCATTAAAATTTATTATTATTATTATTATTATTATTATTATTATTATTATTATTATTATTATTATTATTGTGAAATGAATAACGTTTATTTAAAGTGGAACGCTAATTGATAAAATAATAAATATATATTACTGAATAATTTTAAATGTTAACTTCGTGTGTTTTTTTTTTGTTTTTTTTTGTCTTTATTCTTAAAATGACTTAATGAAGATTTAAAAAAACGTAACAATCTTTTATAGTAATTTAGAAAGATGAGGATAGGGAGGAGTGGCTTTTCAAGTCATCAATACAAACAGCAACAAATTTACTTTTAAAAATAATAATAAAAACATCCATCTCGTTTTTTACAAGATTACTAGATCACTAAAATTATTCTACTTCGATTTCATTCAAATATTCATAAACTGTGACATATGTGTTAATACATAAAAGACAAGATAACATCTATGGAACAAATCTGCTTTAATTATTGATGTAAATGTCCCGAATGACTATAGTCTCAATATCTACATCTCAAGAATGACGTAAAAAATGGGCAATCGACAATACCTCCACTATCAAACAATCATGAGGTTGTTTGCACAGCAACTTGAGAAAGCTAACATGCTTGCCTGCCAGTTTGCTTCAAACTGTACCTTGAACCCAGCAAGACATTCCTTCCCTGATTTTCCTCTGTGAACAGAAACCACGCTAGATGATTTGAAGATCACGCCTTCCCAAGTACATGATATTATAAAAAACCTAGACACCTCAAAAGCCTGTGGACCTGACCTCATCCCAGCTGTGCTATTAAAAAAAATGCTCCGCTGAGGTCGCCCCTGTTCTCTCTAAACTCTTTAACAAATGCCTTAACGAATCTTGCTTTCCTGGCTGCTGGAAAACTGGTTCTGTGGTACCAGTTTACAAAAACTATGGCGAAAGAACTGACCCATTAAATTATCACCCAATTAGTCTTCTCCCTCTTTTCGCCAAAATATTTGAGTCCTTGATTAATCAAGCTCTAGTCCAACATCTTACAGCTACTTAACTCCTGTCAGACCACCAATATGGATTTAGGCAAGCCCGTTCTACTGCAGATATTCTAATTGTAATCTCTGAACGTTTATACCAAGCACTGGATAAGGCAGGGTAGGGGGGCAGTAGCCCAAGATATATCTGAGGCTTTTGACAGGCTTTGGCACGATGGTCTTCTGATGAAAATAAAATCCTATGGTCTTAGCATAATTAGATCCTTCTTAAATGAGAGAAGAATCCAGGTTATCCTCGATGGGCGTACGTCCAAAAAATTTGATAAAAATTCGTATGTGCCTCAGGAATCGATTCTTGGACCTTTGTTATTTCTGATATTCATAAATGACTTACCTGATAAAATTGTCTCTGAAATGGGTATATTGGCTGACAACACCACGCTTTGTAGTAGGCACATGGGGAAAACTAATGGGCATATATCTAAGACCATGGACGAACCCCTAGAGGAAGGCTTTCAGTCTGTAGTGGAATGGGGTCAAAATGGATGATAACGTTCAATGCTGTCAAGACAAAGCTCGTTTCCTTTAATAATTACATGAAACCTTACCAACCACCAATAACTATGGCTAGAGATACTTTACCTGAAAGCACTTCGTCCAAGCCCTTGGCTTAACGTTCACAGGAAACATGAGTTAGAATAGATACATTGAAATCATTGCTAAGGCTGCTGCAAAGAAGATAGGCTCCCTCTCTCGTGCGGGAAAGTTGCTTACGCCTGAAAATATCCTGTACCTTTACAAAGCCACCATTCGCCCATGTATGGAGTACTGATGTCACATTTGGGGTGGTACATCTGCTACTAGTCTCTCGCTCCTGGACAGGGTCCAAAAGAGAGTCGCCAACCTAATAGGTCCTGAACTGTCATCTAAACTTCAGCCTCTGTCCCACCGCCTGTTTTACAAGTATTTTAATGGTGGATGCTCTGACGAACTACAAGCCCTTATAACCTCTCAACGAAAATACCCCCAATAAGCAGCGAAGTCCCACCCCTACACAGTTGAGATCCCTAGATGTAAGAAAGCCTTTTACTCTAATAGCTTCTTCCCCAGAACTGCAGGACTTTTGAATTCTCTTCCGATTTCCTGCTTCCCCAACTGTACTGACATGCAGAAGTTCAAGTGTAATGTGAACAGACATCTTGCTGCTCAACTCCCTACATAGAATCCCTGCAACTTAGGTCCCTGATAGTAGCCCCTTACATCAAAGTGGCAATGTGCCTTGTTTGGGGTGAAAATGTAATTTAAAAATAAAAAAACAGGGTTTCAAAAATAAATATAATACTAATTGTAGTAATCGCAATTTGTCTATTAAAAACAATTTAACAATAATTAGATACAATCCCAGAAAGATCGAGCAATATTGAAATACAGATAGTGTCTCTAATAAAGGAAAGCATCTATCCTTAAAAGAGCTCTCAGATATAAACACAAATCATAATGAAATCAAGATTTCGCTCCAGGAACAAAATCACTTTGATCTATTCAACCTAATTGAAAAATAAAAATAAAATAGAAAATCACCTTCACCTGCCCCGTGGCAGTTGCCATTGGGGCGACACAGATGACCTGTCAACGACCCTCCATCTTTCCCTATTTACTGCAAGTTTAACCGCTTCGCTCACCTTCAACCTTGTCCATTCTGTGATGCTGTTTCCCCATCCTTTCTTCTGTCTTCCTCTTTTTCTCTTTCCTGGCTGTGAGATGTAGGGGGTTCTGGATAAAGACAGTATCTTTCCTCCTCGGCAAAGTTTGGTAATTTGGAAATAAGCAAACAAGCAATAACTTCCATGGTGTTATTTGATATATTCTGATGTTGAGGAATTATACTGTCTATGAACATTCTCAAAGATGGTCTTTTTGATATATTCAATGTCGATTAATTTGATTTTATATAAACATAAAAATGAAAATGAATTCACCATTAAAACTTATATTATTATTATGAAATGAATAACGTTTATTCAAAGTGGAACGCTAATTGGTAAAATAAAAAATATATATTACTGAGTAATTTTAAATGGTTACTTCGCATTTTTTTATCTTTATTATAAAAACGACTTAAAAAACGTGAGAATCTTATATTTATTTTTTAAGTTCTTATAAAGAACAAAGCGATGAGGGCTTGTCAAGTTACACAGAGTATTTAATGAATATTTGGTATAACTGGATTCAAAATTCTTTTAAGATTTCACGCATTTTGAAATAAATTGTTCCATAATAGATTAAGGCGTTATAAATAGAGTTCTGTCTTCGCAGTAATTGATTTAAAAGCGACATTCATTGTAGACTTAAAAAAAAAACGTATGAATCTTATATTTATTATCTTTATTATAAAAAATGACGTTAAATGGGCTAGTAAACAACAAAACAAAATAAACCAAATACAATACGCAAAAGTCTAGCTAGAATTCCTCACTGACAACTTTCTCTCTCAACTTCCAACACGTCTCTCCCCACTGCCTCTGACAACAGACATTTTATCAGAAAACTGACCCCATTCCATTTGCATACATGTGCAGTGGAAGATGAGATCTCGTGCCATCTTTAATTTCTAAGTTGTATGACCGCACGACACACGCACACACACGGGGGAGCTTTCCTCTTTGATTATTACATTCAACTCTACAAAAAATATTTTTAAAAAAACGTAAGAATCTTTTATAGTAATTTAGAAACATGAGAATGGGAGACTTTTAAAATCATTAATACAAGCAACAACAAATTTAGTTTTAAAAATAATAAACACGTGCATATTAACGGTAAAAATATTATTAAACATTGCGTTTTGTGAATAATTTATTTTTAAATTAAGTTTTTGTTCAATACGAACGTACGTATGTGTAAACGTAACTAAAAAAATACAAAATAATCAAAATGGAATCATTACTGACAATAATAGCATTCATCCTCTGTGTTAGTGGAATTTCTTTCCATAACTTTCACTCCTAACGTCTTCCAAAGATTTTCTATTGGATTTTGCGGTGGCCAATCCATAAATTCAAGATCTTGCTCACTAAATTCATTACCACCTTTGCCTTGTGACATGGGGCATTATCTTACATAAAGGTAGCCCTATCGAAATCTGAATTCAGTATGATTGGCACAACATGATCTTGAACAATGTTTTTATAGATCGGCGAATTTACACGAGTTTGTAACCAGACAAGAGGCGTGGTACTTTGGCTAGAAAACATTCCAAATACCATGACGCTTCTACCCCCCCCCCTAAACTTCACAGTTTTTTTTGTTTTTTTTGTACACTTTGCACTTAATCTTTCACCAATACGTCTCTTTACATTGTTTTTTCCATCATTTCCAAATAAATTAAACTTGCTTTCATCACTGAAAAATACTTTTGCCCAATTTTCATTTTATGTCCAAATTACATACCTGTTTGCAAACTCTAATCTCTTCTTCTTATTCTTCGAACAAACGAGTGGTTTCTTCCCTGGGGTTCGATTAAACAGCCCTATTTCTTGCAGTCTTCTAGAAACAGTCTTGACACATTAACACATGAGATACTATTCATAACCCTTTTAATTTCTGTGCAAGACTTAAAACAGTCCTTTAATGACATACGCTGCATTATTCGATCTTCTCTTGCCAAAGTTTTGCAGAGTCTGCCGGTTTTAAAAGCACTAACTATTTTGCCAGCATCATTGTAGGATTTAAGAACCCTGCCTACAACACTCTTGGAACGTTTCACTTTCTCTGAAATCTCTTTAATCGTGTGCTTTTCCTTGTGTAGCTTCACAATAGCTTGTCTCACAGAGTAATTAAGTTTATGGCGTTTCGCCAAGATGGCGGCTGATGCAACGTTTACAAATGACTAAAACTTATTCTTTAGAGGAAATAAAATAGTTTGAATATAGCATACTATTTACATTGTTTTTCTCCATTTTGTCGCTTACTTTTGGACGTTCCTATTTTGAAAAATGAATAAATAATTGTTATAATTCTTTTTCTATCCTTTGTAAATGATTCAAATTTTAGTATGTTATTATGGATGATAACGACTACCAGTTGTAAAAATTTCAGCTTTCCTCAGTTGTTATTTCTAACAAATATTAGATTTCAAAATTTTGTATATAGTTCAGATAAATGAAAAAGACTTTCACGTTTATTCATTTAGATATTTAGTATTTTTTACATTTTGATTTATTTATTTGCGGACTATTATCCTCATCTTTTATTGTTGTTTTTTAACAACGGGGCTCGTGGCACAGTGGATAGAGACGTTGAATCTCTACGGTTCCAGGTGAGCATTGTCTGAAGATTCTAATCAAAGCCTGCCAAATGATTAATTGGCCCAAACTTGGCGAGACAACAACTATGGAAGGCAGTAATTACTGAAGATAGAGTTGATGAGTCAGCATTCCTATCCCGTCACGGTTAACAACCGAATGGAGGCCAGAGGAATAGTTGACTGAAACATTGTAAAGCAACAACTATAAAAGGTTAGGATAATAGTCCGCAAATAAATAAATACAAATTACTCATCTCAGAAGAATTACAATAATTAAATCAAGTATTTTGATTAACTAAAATGTACATCCAGTGTAACCCGATAGTGAATTAAGGCCAATGTGTTATCCTGCTCCTAGCTCTGAATCCTATATTACCATTATCATTTTTTCTATAATTTTCGACTGGTAAGTTATAAATAAAATACAGTAAACCGTTGTCTTCGTTGTTAATGTATATCCGGCGCTAACGCCGTCCCCACGCTATTATTATAAAACAAGTCAATACAAGATTGATGGCATCATTTGATTTGTTAAATTTTACTCGTGGAACTTTTTTAATCTTCATATAAAGTTTTGGTTTTAATTGCATAAACGTTTTTTTAATATAAGATTACTAGACCACTAAAATTATTCTACTTCGATTTCATTCAAATATTCATAAATTGTAGCATATCTGTTAATACATAGAAGGCAAGACCACATCTATGTAACAAACCTGCTTTCATTATTGATGTAAATGTCCCGAATGACTATAGTCTCAATATCTACATCTCAAGAATGACGTAAAAACAACAGGGTTTCTAAAAGAAATATAATAGTAATGGTAGAAATCGCAATTTGCCTTATTAAAAACAATTCAACAATAGTAAGATACAATCTCAGGAAGATCGAGCTATATCGAAATACAAATAGTGGCCCTAAAAAGGGTAATATCTATCTTTAAAAGAGCTCTCATATATAAACACAAATCATAATAAAATCAAGTTTTTGTTCCAGGAAGAAACTCTTTGATTTATTCGAACTAATTGAAAAATGAAAATAAAATAGAATAAAAATCACATTCACCTGCCCCGTGGCAGTTGCTGTTGGAGCGCTACAGATGAAATGTCAATGATCCTATCGATTCTTCCCTGTTCTCTGCACGTTTGACTGCCTCGCTCAACTCCAATCGTGTCCATTCTGTGATGTTGTCTTGCCATCTTTTCTGTCTTTCTCTCTCCTCTGATTGTGGGATGTAGTGGATTCTAGATGGCTTGCTGCTCGGCAGCTGCTCCTACTTAGTTAGGAGGACAGACATCACTGGTCCCCATCCAACTCCTGAATCTTTCACGTGCTGACTCCAAGCGTCACACGCTGGTTCACCACTTCAGCTGGTGGGTTCAACCACATGAGAGGGTGGTGTTGACAATGCACTACTGGGCGAAACATTTCCTAGAAGCAAATTATCAGCCAAGGCGGAAGGTGTTCAGAAGACCTTCAACGGTTAAGTGCTTATGGCCATGGGGAGCCTCCGAGTTCGGGAAAGTCGGCCGTGGCCAGGCCTGGAGAAGGATAATTTCTGCCAGGCGTCACTGAATAAGATTCGCTACATGATGAATACAGCCAGAACAAATTTTATGCTGGCTCAGTCGTCGCCTGAAACACCAAGCACCACCAAAACCCTGGGGCATCAGGATGGAATTGGAGAATATGCTACTGATGCTACTAAAGATAACACCAAATAAAAATAAAGAAAGTTTAAATACCTGCTGGAGAGAATTTGGATGCCTACTAGACACTGTCCCCGAGCATCTAAGATCTCTTTGATACAGTGATGCTTTATCAAAGTAAACCCTGATCAAATATTCAAAATAACAGGAGATTCAAAGCTCAAATAAGATCTCATCCATACACACTGGCTCATTCTATGAATGGTGGCCTTCTCTTGGTGATGTTACCTCAATAACAGCATAAACTGGATATTCCAAAAGACCAGATGAATGGTTGTCTTGAAACTCGGTAAGACAAAGCAAATACTTCAATAACGATAAACTATAACATAATAATGTAATAAACTATAACATAGTGATGTAATAAACTATAACATAGTAAAGTATTAAACTATAACATAGTAAAGTAATAAACTATAACGTAGTAATGTAATAAACTATAACATAGTAATGTAATAAACTATAACATAGTAAAGTAATAAACTATAACATAGTAACATAATAAACTATAACGTAGTAACATAATAAACTATAACATAGTGATGTAATAAAATATAACATAGTAAAGTAATAAACTATAACATAGTAATGTAATAAACTATAACATAGTGATGTAATAAACTATAACATAGTGATGTAATAAACTATAACGTAGTAATGTAATAAACTATAACATAGTAACGTAATAAACTATAACATAGTAATGTAATAAACTATAACATAGTGATGTAATAAACTATAACATAGTAAAGTAATAAACTATAACATAATAAAGTAATAAACTATAACATAGTAAAATAATAAAATATAACATAGTAAAATAATAAAATATAACATAGTAAAATAATAAAATATAACATAGTAAAATAATAAACTATAACACAGTAAAGTAATAAACTATAACATAGTAAAGTAATAAACTATAATGTAGTAAAGTATTAAACTATAACGTAGTGAAGATATAAACTACACCACAGTAAAAAAATAAACTATAACATAGTAAAGTAATAAACTATAACATAGTAAAGTAATAAACTATAACATAGTTAAGTAATAAACTATAACATAGTTAAGTAATAAACTATAACGTAGTAAAGTAATAAACTATAACGTAGTAAAGTAATAAACTATAACATAGTAAAGTAATAAACTATAATGTAGTAAAGTATTAAACTATAACGTAGTGAAGATATAAACTACACCACAGTAAAAAAATAAACTATAACATAGTAAAGTAATAAACTATAACATAGTAAAGTAATAAACTATAACATAGTGATGTAATAAACTATAACATAGTTAAGTAATAAACTATAACGTAGTAAAGTAATAAACTATAACGTAGTAAAGTAATAAACTATAACGTAGTAAAGTAAAAAAAATATAACATAGTAAAATAATAAAATATAACATAGTAAAATAATAAAATATAACATAGTAAAATAATAAACTATAACATAGTAAAGTAATAAACTATAACATAGTAAAGTAATAAACTATAACATAGTTAAGTAATAAACTATAACGTAGAAAAGTAAAAACTATAACGTAGTGAAGTAATAAACTATAACATAGTAAATAAATAAACTATAACATAATAAAGTAATAAACTATAACATAGTAAAATAATAAAATATAACATAGTAAAATAATAAAATATAACATAGTAAAATAATGAAATATAACATAGTAAAATAATAAACTATAACATAATAAAGTAATAAACTATAACATAGTAAAGTAATAAACTATAACATAATAAATTTAAAAAATATAACATAGTAAAGTAATAAACTATAACGTAGTAAAGTAATAAACTATAGCATAGTAAACTAATAAACTATAACGTAGTAAATAAATTACTATAACATATTAAAGTAATTAACTATAACATAGTAAAGTAATAAACTATAATATAGTAAAGTAATAAAATATAACATAGTAAAGTAATAAACTATGACATAGTAAAGTAATAAACTATAACATAGTAAAGTAATTAACTATAACATGTTAAAGTAATTAACTATAACATAGTAAAGTAATTAACTATAATATAGTAAAGTAATAAAATATAACATAGTAAAGTAATAAACTATAACATAGTAAAGTAATCAGTTGTAGAAAGATAATGTGTTTCACTGCTGAACTAACTCAAAAATTGTAGAAGTAGACAACTCTAATTGATTATAAAGAAATCCAGTGTTCGTGCCAAGAAGGAATCTCTTGATATCTGAGAAATTACCCAAGTAATTAAAAATAATGTCTCTTTACTTCTATATTATTAGTAATAATAATAGTAGTAGTAGTAGTAGTAGTAGTAGTAGTAGTAGTAGTATAGAAGTATTATTCTTTATTCTTAAAGAAGTAAAGGAACTTATTATTTGTCCATCTAATTTACATACATGTTTGTGGTGAGTACAAACTCACGTATGCCAATTAGTTTATTATGCTGACAAAACCACCACTGTTTCTTAAAATCTTCAAAGGAATTAAGGAATATTAGAATGTGTGAACAACACAGAGTTAGATGGTTGAGGGAAATACATAAATAGTTAAGACAGAAATGGGTGACTTATTCAGTTTTCAAACATAACTCAATTACAGAACTAAAGTACATTCTCACATGTTTTTGTGTTGATTTATATAAATAGAGATTCACTCCTAAACTAATTAACCAATCATTATGAATTATACAATAGAGCTGCTAGCAAGAGGGTGCGCCCAGCTTTGCCCGCGTGCTTTTTTTGTTTTGTTTTTTACATGGAGTTCACCACTCATCAAGGCTCAATGGCCACTCGAGGATAAGGGTTATTGTGTCTACAGTACTCAATGGGATAGTGTAGCAATAGTATTGGAGAATTGATAAGCTGTCATTACTTAGGGGGGGGCGGTCCATCAGGAATTCGTTTGTGTTGGACTTGAAGAAATCCAGGTTGAAGTCGGGAGGGTACCAGGCAAGCGGAACAGAGTTCCATAGGCGTGCAGTTCTTACAAAGAAGCTATGTTCGTGGAATCTACATTTTGATTTAGGCACAAATAAGGAGTGGGAAAATTATTGACGGTGGTTTCAGCTAGTCGGGTGTTTTTTGAAAAAGATTGGCGAGGGGGGACCAGAGAATGGAGCTCAGACGAGCACTTGCCATGGAAATAACGATAGAACAAAGACAGGCTCGCTACGTCTCTTCTGTGGGAAAGACATTGCAGGGTGGAGAAAAGGGCATCCCCCACTAAGCCACAAAGTCTATTTTGTACTCTGTCAAGGCAGGATAGGCTGTTTTTAGCAGCTCCTGCCCAGATGTGGCAGCAGTACTCCATCTTTGGATGTACTTGGCTCTTATATAGATAGAGAATTGCATCATTAGTGATATATCTTCTGGAGTGGTAGAAGAATCCCACCATTTTCCCAGCGACCTTGGCCACAGACTTGATGTACGTGTTCCATTTAAGATCAGGAGTAAAGGTCAAACCCAGAAGCTTATCAAAACATGGGGCCTCCCTTAGACGAGAGCCATCCATTTCAATTGATGCCAGATGGGGATCAGAGCGTTGATGATGTAGAGATAGGAGATTAGTCTTAGATGCATTAAAGGTAACCAGCCACTTCTTTCCCCACTGTACCACGCGCTCAAGATCAGAGGAGAGAGAATCAGAGAGAACATCATCATTTACGGCCTTTGATGTGTTGCCATAGATGGTTGTGTCATCAGCATAGATGTCAACGAAGGATTTAAGTATGTGTTTTGGGAGATCATTCAGGAAGAGAGTTGGGCCCAGTATGGACCCCTGAGGGACACCAGCATTAATACTGTGGGCCTCTGATTTCTGCCCATCAGCCACTACTCTTATGAGTCTATCAGAGAGAAATGATTTAATGATCGAGAAAACATTTCCAGTTATACCGTAGCTGGAAATCTTGTGTAGTAGGCCTTTATGCCAAACCTTATCGAAGGCCTTTGCTATGTCGAGAGCAATTGCCCTAGAAATTAAGCCTTTGTCGAGAGATTTGCTAATCCTATGAGATATAACCGTTAGCACATCTGCTGTAGTTCTAGCAGAACGGAAACCATATTGCGTGTCGCTAAGAAGGTTATTTCTGCTGAGGTGGTTGACTACTTCTCTATTTATTGTGGATTCCAGCAACTTACTCATGACACACAGGAGACTTCTTGGTCTGTACTGAGAGGGGAATAACTTATCATCTTAATTCTTAAATACAAGGCATACTGATGAGGTTTTCCAGGGTGTTGGGAAGCACTTCTCCTTAAGGCAACGCTTAAACAGTTTGGTAAGTATGAGAGCAAGTTCTGGTTGTAATCTTTTTAACACTATAATTGGAATACCGTCAGGACCAGTTGCTTTACTGGAGTCAAGGTTCTTGATTAGCTTGGCGACCTCATGCACAGATATTTGTATGTTGCATAGCGTGTTGTCTGTTATAGGTGGCCTTCGTCGCACAGGGTAGAATTAGCTGCAAAATTTTTGGCAAATAGTTTGGCCTTGTCGGATGCTGTCGAGATGACCTCTGGTCCATTAATAATGGTTGGGATAGAACGCACGTTTCTGTTCAGGATCCTATTTGCTATTTGCCAGAACTGGTGGGAACCAAGCCGCTGCTCAGCTACTTTGGATTTAACAGATTGAGCATATAGTTCTCTTGCATTTTTTATTACTCTTTTACAGTGGTTGCTGGCGGTCCTGAAAGCAGCTTTAGTTTCAGTGCATCTATTACGTTGGTAGCTATGGAAAAAGTGATTTCTGTGTGCGATCGCAACAGCAGATTCAGGGGAGAACCATGGCTGGCTGTTAGGTTTTTGTTGGAATTTTTTGGATGGTATGAATTGGTCTATACCTACAAGTAACCATTTGGTCAGGTCTGATATTATAGAGGACACATCCTTTTTAAAGATGGAATGGAGAGGTAGATCAGATATGAATGTACGGAAGCTATCCCAGTCCGCCATAGAGTATCGGTATACAGTACAGTGGAGAGGTACGTCTGTAGATTTATTATATTTCATTTTTATCTTACCTGATACGACGCAGTGGTCAGAGGATCCTAGAGGAGAAAGAATAGAACATGAACATAGCTCAGGGGAAGTGCATAGAAAAAGGTCTAGGAGGCTTGCATATTATCGGGTACACGGGTGGGCTCGTGAACAATCTGAGTGAGGTCATAAGCAATGGCAAAATCATGACAGAACCTCCCCTCATCATCAGTCTTATTTGAGTGGGTCAGCCATTCCACATTATGGACATTGAAATCACCGCAAATGTGAATGTTAGCCGAGGGATGAGCAGACATGATGTGGTCAATTTTCTCTGATATACTCTTAAAGACAGTAACTCCGCTCTTGTGTGGGCGATAGAGGGCAAATATAAATGCGGTGGTGTAAGCAAGTGCAACTCGGAAGCACATATAAGGTAGATTAGGGTCTACCACATATCCCTACCACATGGGAAGCCATCTTTAATGTAGGCACATATTCCATGCCCGTGGCGATCTTGGGGGTCAGATTTGGAATTCGTCTAGATTTCGTATATTATTATTATTATTATTATTATTATTATCATTATTATTATAGAGTCATTTTTCAAAAGTAAAAACAAAAAGTATTTCAGTACCATCAGCAAGAATCGAAACCGAAACTATAGTATCCGAAGCTAGTGATGTTACCAACGCAAATGAACTGATGAAAAATTATAAATAAACTAAGACGAATGTACAAAATGTATAACAATTTTTTTTCAATTTTGACCCATTTTTGACCTCTAAAAAACTATTTTAACCGGCTAAAGACCCATAAAAGAACAACTGATAAAAATACAATCATTTGAGGCCCCTAGCGCCATTCTGCGACTTTTAGTTTCGAAGGAGATGGAGTTTGAAAATATGGAGACAGACATAAACTTCCAACAAAAAATATTAGATTTATATAGATGAATGAATTTTACCCAAATTTAAGTTTCATTTGAATATTTTAACATACTGTTTAGAGAGATAATATAGGTGCACCCTCGAAAATTCAAATATTTCTGATTTGCATTGAATTGATTACATATTCATGAGACACTCATTAAGTGAGATTTCCTGAATTTTTAGTTCTTTATTAGATATTCTGCTAGTTAAGGTATATTGGGAAAAGGCCTTACGTAAACAAACTTGCTTAACTCACCATTAATATTCCAATAAATTCCTAGACTGTGTCACTATTGTAGAAAAGATGAAAATCTCTCCAAGGAATGTTAATGCCCAGTTGTTTTGGTCAAATCGTTGGCTCCAATCTGTCTGTACCGTTTTTCTTTAATATGATTTCATAAACAATTATGTCTCGCGTTGGTCACACGAGAATCACGCCGAGAATTAATGTATTGCTTGTTGCTGGCGTCTAAACAGACACCGATGCGCGTACTTACACGGGTGATGCTTTTCAAGGGGATGCGGGTTACATTTCAGAATATAGGATAACATATCAGCTTCCCGGCCGGATCATACCAATGAGAATTTCCATCGAAAATGAATTACTCAACAGATTGAAATGATTGATCGAGTTGACAAATATCGAAAATGAAAATCTATTTAAATTTTGATTTTTTTTTCTGATTTTTTTTAATTACATTTTTTTAACCGATCTATTAGAGACGAGTGAATTGAAATTTGGAGCGCAATAACATGAATACTTCTGAATATATTTCCATTATTTTCTTTTGTTTAATTTAGTTTGGAATAGACATTCAAACTTTAGAAATCCAAGTCTGTTCTTATCTAGATATAAAATACATAGTGTGTTTGTCCGATTATCACGTGATCTCCAATCTAATACATATTGTCCTAAAACCCACGTAGTAGTATTTTTTTACTCATTTGCCAAATTTCACACAGGTGGTGGTTCCTGGATTCTGAGTGACAACAAGTCTTCCTAGATTTCAAGTACTCACCACTTCTTTCGATAACCTTTGCAAATTAATTTATGTTATCGCAAAAGCCGTTTACTATCGATTTCATGCTAACAGAAATCATTGGTTCTTACTAGAATTTGGGTTACAATAAGTCTCTCCAAGATACCACTCATCTAATAGAGATCAGGTTAGTGCTTTCCCTCTTGGGTCATTCCATCCTCTTTGATTCTCCTAGACTATTTGGTGTTGTGCCAGTTGATGTCAACACTACAATTTTTTTTTTTGGGGGGGGGGGGTCTTACAATTATACAGTGTCAGTTTTCTTCTTTACATGTGGCGTTTCTTCGTCTTTTACTTCTATTACTATTTCTAGTTTCTATTTGTCCAGCTAGCGTATGTCTCTCATGTGCATTATTCTCCGCAAAAGGTTTTTCTTAATATTTCATCCGTTTTCTCATTATTGTCATCCGTTGTATCTTCTCAGCCATCCCTCTGAAAAAGAAAGAGAAAGATGAATGATACGCGTAGACGACTGTGTAGAAAAATACAAAAGTCAGAAAACAGAACGATTGATCGCTGTAGTGGGAGATAATGCCAGGAAGAACAATGCAGGAAACAATGAAAGCAGAAAAAAAGAAGACAAGAAAAGAAAAGTGGAAAGAAGACAGGGATACATGGCCGATTCATCAGATAACAACAGAAGGGAGTCATAAAAACACCTGGATGTGGCTGAGAAAAGGACACATGAACAGAGAAACAGAATCTGACAGCTGCACAGAAGAATACGACTACATTAAAGATAAAATAGATAAAATACAAGAAAGCAATAAATGATTTTTTGTACAAAACGACGAAACAAGAAACTATATAATAAGTGAATACAGCAAACTAGCCCCAAATGAGTCTAAGGACAGACTGCATGGGGAAGGCAATACATTGAGCTTTGCAGACGAACATGCACAAACACAAACCAGAGAGAGTACATGAAAAAGAAAACCACAAAACCCTCTGGGATATGAAAATACAAGCAGAAAAGAAGAAAACCTGACGTCATAATAATTAACAAGAATTTAAAAAAGAACTACCAAATTATGGATATTGCCATCCCATCAGACCATATGTCTGTATTTGCTACATTGAGATGCTACAAGTTGTCCTCTGAGAAATCTTTGATGGTGGCCTGTGTGAAATCTCCTAGTGTGTAAAAACACAAATAAATATATAAATAAATAAATAAATAAATAAATAATAATAATAATAATAATAATAATAATAATAATAATAATAATAATAATAATAATAATATACATGGGTTTTAGGAAAACAACAATCAGACGATGTCACAGAGACAGAAAAACAGAACAAATATGCAGCACTTGCCAGAGAACTGAGGAAAACAATCCACATGAACAACAAACACCAACCGGACAAATAGAAACTGCAACAAAGGTGAAACAAAAAGGTGCATCTGAGAAAACTGAAACTGTAAAATTGTAAATTGATTCCCATCCACCCCCAAAAGACTGTAAAGTCAGCATCGATGGGCACCAAACAATCGAAGGAGGATGGAAAGACTAAGGAAGGAAAGCATTAACCAGAAGAATGGACTATCTCTCTTAGTATATGTGTCAATGGTATGAGTGCTATTATGAATGGAAGTGGCGAAAAGAATTCTCCTTGAAAGATAGCACGTCTGATGTTGACTGTCCCTAATACCCCCCCCCTTCTGAAAAAAAGGTTGGTTTTCCAACTAGAGAAGAATGGGCCGAAGATCAGCCACATGTTATTTATTTATTTATTTATTTATCTGAAATTGTTTGGCAAATCAGAAAATGAAATTGACGCTTTGGTTCAAACTGTACAGTAGTAGAGTGATGACATAAATCTAAAGTTTGGAATTTCCAAACATGCAGAAGTTAGTAATTGTCTGTATTTTTGAGATGATAACAACCAAGATGAGGAAGTTGGTCTTAAATGATGGAAGAGAGGAGCAATGAAAGGCATCATTTTGCCAAATGCTAAAAGATTAGGAGATCCTGATGCAGAAGGCCACAAGTACCTGAGGGTGTTTGAACTTGATACGATGCTTTGCAATGATATAAAAAAGAAGACGAAAGAGGTGTATATGAGGAGACACAATCTGCTCCTGAAATCTAGACTGAATGGTAGGAACCTATTCTTAGCCATCAATTCATTGGCAGTTGCTGTAATTCGATACAGCGCAGCTTTTGTAGGATGGGCACAGGAAGAAATGAAAAAGCGTGATAGAGACACACGGGATCTGCTAGTCAAGTATGGAGCACTTCACCTAAATTCTAATGTGCTTAGGCTGTATATCACAAGGAAGAAAGGAGGTAGAGGCTGATTGCGATCGAAGAATGTGTCGGGGAAGAGCATAGAAATGCTCACCACTACTTGGTAGTCATAAAGTGTTACAGCAGTGGCGAAAGCGGGAGGGCTAGATAAAGATTCATTGGAAGATAAGCAGAAGTACAAGGAAAGAATCAAAGCAGAAAAGTTGACTGAGTTGGTAAGAATGAAACTTCATGGTCAGTTTGAGCGAGATACTAAGGCACAAAAATGTCAGGACACGTAGAATTTTCTGTGTAAAGATGACTTGAAAAGAGAAACAGAATTTTTTATATTTGCTGCTCAGGAACAGGAACTAAATATCAATACAATAAAAACATCTTGGGAAGGACTGTTCTGATAAGTGTAGGTTGTGTGGTATATCTCTTGAAACAGTGTCACATATTCTTAGTTTGTGTTCTATACTTGCTCAAAAAGAATACAAACGTTGCCATGGCAAAGTCTGTACAAATTTGCACTGGAGTTTGTGCCAAACGTTTGGAATCTAAGTGACGGAAAACTGGTATCAACATCACCCAGCAGGGGTAGTAAAAAATGAGGACGTTAAGATTTTCTGGAATTTCATGATTCAGTGTGACCAGGAGAAACTCACAGGAAACCGGATATTGTAGTTGTGAACAAAAAGACCAATGAATACCAAATTATTGATGTGGCTTGGCCAAACGACATCAACTTAACAGGCAAAAAGAATGAGAAATTATGGAACTATCAGAAATTGAAGGTTGAAATTGCTAGATTTTAGAATAAGAAAACTTCCATCGTGCCAATAATCATAGGTGTGCTTGGCTCAATTTCTGATGATCTTATAAAGCAGCTGAACTCCTTGGGAATCAGATACAACATCACCGTACTCCAGAAGTCAGTTCTGCTTGGCTAAGCAAATATTCTACGCCAGGTGCTTTCCATCTTAATGTCTCTTTGACTATCCTCACTAATTGTGTTTTAAGAGCCCGTTCGTGAGTGGAGAAAAACGGTGTAAAACATCACAACACTGTGAAGTTAATGGAATAATAATAATAATAATAATAATAATAATAATAATAATAATAACTTGTTTGTATAGAAGACTGTGTGAATGACACCAAAAAAGAACTAGAAAAATACATAATGCAGAACACAAGGATAATCATGGTAGCAATAAAAAATCAATAAAACAGAAAACAAAGAGACAAAGGATAAAACAAGAACAGAAAAATGAGAAAAGAAACAACTACACGGAAGATTCGTAAGGATGATAAAAGATGAAAATAACAAAAACACTTGGACATGGATGCGAAAAGAACATGTAAACCGAGAAACTGAATCCCTAATAACTGCAGCACAAGATAACTCAATAAGAACCAACCACATCAAAGCAAAGTTCGACAGAACACAAAAAAACAGTAATTGCAGACTCTGTGGACAAAGAGACGAAACGATAAATTATATAGTAAGTGAATGCAGCAAACTAACCCAAAAGGAATACAAGAACAAGCACGACCAAGTGTGGAGAGCAGTACACTTGGAATTGTGCAAACACTGCATCTCGAATGCACAAACAAATGGTATAAGCAACAGTAATTGACAATGCGAATCACAAAATCCTATGGGACATGGACGTACAAACGGATAAACTCATCCAAGCAAGAAGACCGGATGTCGTAATAATTAACAAGAAAGAAAAGTCCTGCGAAATCGTAGATTTTGTTGTTCCAGCTGACCACAGGGTATAAATATCAAAGAAAACGAGAAATGGAGCAAATACACAGAGCTAGCCAGAGTTCAAAGGGATATGGATGATGAAAAAAAATCAAGATAGTACCTATAATAGTAGAAGCACTAGGAACAATTCTGAAAAACTTTGAGAAGAGAATGGGAGAAATTGGAATCAGAGGAGTGGTTGAAAAGATACAACGAATAACAATAATGAAAACAGCTGAAATATTAAGGAAACCTCTTGAATGCAGAGATGAGCCACATGCATGGGCCAGACGAGCCGCTGCAGAGACAAAACACGGAATATTACATGGAACCAAGAACATTGAAGCTGCTTATCTATAAGTTCTCCATCCCCATTCTCATTACCCAATCACTGCCCTCCCCCCAAAAGAATGATGCCAAATAGCCGAGAAGGCTCAAGAAAGATGGAAAGACTGAGGAGAGAGTGCTGAACAGACCTCTACTGGACAAATGCAAAGAGGACTGGGACCTAGGGCAGGCTTATTGCCACTCGTTTGAGTGGATACCAATGGCCGCTGCTAGCAGGAAATCAATGGTAAGCGGCTGATGTGATAATGCAAATCCATTTGCAAATGTTATTGAAAGAGGTGGACAGTACTGGAAATCTTAGGGAGACTTGTTGTCACTAAGCTAACAGGGAACACCACAGGTTGTTCTCAAGGAGAAATCCTTTATAACCTGTGTGAAAGCTCCTTGTGATCCAATAATAATAATAATAATAATAGTCTCAACTTTAGAATATTTTTAATCTAAATAATTTCAATTCATCTGAAATGAAAATTAGAGAGAAAGAAGAGTTAAAACTCATTTTATTTGTTTTTTCCTATTCTTTCTCTCGTTCATGCTCATACCATTTCTTATTGTAACCCAATTCATATATTTCAGGTTAAGACTTGAGCGACTTTGTCGTGTCTCAATTTTTATATTGATGTTGAGCTAGCATAGGGCATTCTCATATAATATGCGCTGTTTCTTCCTTTTCATTACACATTCTGCACATTAGTGATTCTGCAGTTTTGTTAATGTAGTGTTTGGTGGACCCAGTGTGAATGGCTTGTTTATGGCTGCCATTAAAGTGATATCAGTAGATCTTTTATGATCATCCTTGATCAAGAAATTTCAGATGTCATTATCTCTAAATATTCTAAACTGCCTTATTTCTTTCTCAAATAATCCCCCCTCTTTTTGCAAACTCTGACTCTTTTTCACCTCAGGTCTTAGTATCTTTTCCATTTCACGTTATGAAGAAGAATTTCATTACTTTCAGAAATATATTTAGTTCGACATCATTCCTCTATATTTACCACGTCTTCAACACTAAGTTAGCCTCAACCTTTTTTTTAGGTAGATACAATCAATCTACATCTCCTTTCTTAGTAAAAGTTCCATAAAGTGTAAGCATTTTAAGTGTTTTCATGTCCAAACATTTTAATTCATTTACATTCCAGTCAAGTATACTGGCATTCATGGCATATGAGGAGGTGTAATTTAAGAATAAACCTTAATCTGCTGTTGTAATTGATTGTGATCTGGTTTTCTTTTCCATGTTCTTAATCTTATTGGTGTCAAGTATTCTCAAATATTTTAGCCTCTTTCACTGTCAACATCTATAATATAAATCTTACCTGTCTGTTTAAATGTGTGTATGTATGCATGTATGTATGTATGTTTGTATGTGTGCCTAAAACTGACAGAGGCGACGGATTTTCATGAGTTTGATATCGTTTTGAAACTCGATCCTTTAGACGACAAATATTGAAAAAATGGCCAAAAACATTAATTCTTTCACCCTTTACAGAGCATTTTTCTACAGGGAGGGGTCACTTTTATCGCCGATATTTTCGAAAGTCATCCTCTCTTTTCAATTGTCTAGCCTTAACCTACGTCATTTCCGGTTTAACGATAGACGTACCAGCAAAGACGCCAGTTTTTTTTTTTTCATATTCTTTTCCTCCTTCGTGGTACGGGTTCGAGCCTGCCTGCCTATTACCACTTTTTTTTTCTTTTTCTTTTTTGCTCAAAACACTCCAAACACTCGGGCAACGCCAGGCATCCAGGATATAAGATCTGTTGTTGAAAGTTCAAGACCTTTTGAGTGGACGAGTTTACTTTTATTGTAACAAAAATAACTGATGATGCCAATAATTGATGATGCCAATAATTGATGATGCCAAATTCCATCCGTATCTTATAACTAAACAATCTGATCGTATTAGGATGTTAAGTTACTTTTCGTTCTGTACAAAAACTTAAAGGTCATCCATGAATAGTAGGTGTTTGATTGTAGGAAGTCCTTTTCCAAGTTCATATCCTGATTTTGCATTTTGCAGAAGTGTTATCAGCAAGAGTCGAAACTATTGCCTTGAAAAAATCTTTCTTTAAATTTTCATTTTACCTAATGCAACATTCCCTGAAGCGAAATTGGTTTTCTAATTCTTCATTCTATTCTTTATTGGAGGCCATTCCAAAAATGCCCAAGTATTTGTGTATTCATGAATATGGCACCATGTCAAATGCTTTCTTATAATTTATTTAGCCAATGAAAAAATTAGTAAGTCCTTGTTTGCAGTTTCTTAAGATTATTTTACGATCAGGTGCTGATCTTTGGTGTCATTTGATATTTTTGCGGCAGCCTAGACAGCAAAATGACCATAGATATTTTCAGACAATCTGCTAATGAAAAGTTTCTATACAACTGAGAGGAAAGTGATTGGTCTAAAGTTTGTCACTTTATCATTTTTTGTCTTTCACAACCAATACTGCAGTGCCCTTTGTCAGTTATTTGGGAAAGTTACCTGTTGTCAAATAGTCATTTAGCATTGTTGCAAAAAAAATGGGTGAAGAGCTGGAAAGTTTTAAACCAGTATTTCTGGATTCCGATTTTCAATTTGAAAGCTTTTTAACCTTCTCTTTTACTATTAGGACTTTTTCTTTGCATCTTTTATTTTATTTTTTATTGGTAGCAGGTTTAATAACTTTATTACACTGATCTAAATTATTTATCAATAAAAATGGCAAGACTTCATTCACTTATGTAGTAACAGATGTAAATCATTTCTATATCGATCGATCGATTGTTTTCATCTTGTCATTTGTGCAACATTTCGGTCAAATTATCCTTCGGTCGTCTTCGTGTTGTTTTGTTCTTTGGAAAAGAAAAGAGGAAACTTACTGTCTCCATAGATATTTTCATATTCTAAGAGTTAGTCTCCATTTTATGGTTTTAGTTTTCCATTTGTGAAAAAAATTTTTGACAAAGGGGAAGAAATTCTAATAAAGACTGATAGGGGATTATCTCCCTTCATCGCCAACATTTTAAGGGTGCACACCTTTCGTTTTTCTATAATTAAATGTTCCCAAAGTTTTGTTTGGTCTGCTTAGTAATTTTTATTTTTTCAGCATATGTGCTGCCTCCTTAAGTCGCCTGACTCTCCACCTTGCATTCGGTGCAATTATTTTGACCTCGTTTCACAAAGGGAAGCGTGTTCCTTTTTCTTTCCATATGTGCAGCTAGTCCCAACTCTTCAACTTCTCCTCCATGTGACGGGTTTACGGTGTTCTTTTAGCCTTACCTTTATTCAAACCAGATGGTGAGTCTGCATACGGTGAGTCTGTTTACCAAAGTACCCAATAATGAAACCCTAACAGTAGTAAGGAAGAAGCTGTCCTCAGATACATCACTGAAAGAATGAACCTGCATACCAATTGAAAACCTAATGGAGATGTTGTCCTTCTGTTTAAAAACTACACATTTTTTTTTACACAGTGATCACCACTTATCAAGGCCCGGAAGCCACTCAGGGATAAGGGTTATTGCAAGTACATTACGTTAGTGTGGAGATTTGATGAAGTGTTTAATTAAGGGGGCGGTTCATTAGGAATTTGTTAACATTGGACTTGAAGACATCTAAGCTGTAGTCCGGGGGGAAGCAAGCAGACGGAACAGAGTTCCACAGGCGTACAGTTCTAAGAAAGAAGCCTTGCTCATGGAATCCACGCTTTGATTTAGGCACAGATATAGAGTGGTGGAAATTTTTCACAGTGGATTTAGTTAGACGGGTGTTTTTCGTGAAAGATTGGCGAGGGGGGACCAGAGATTGGAGTTCAGACGAGCACCTGCCATGGAAATAACGATAAAATAAGGATATGCTCGCAACGTCTCTTCTGTGGGAGAGAGGTTGCAAGGTAGAGAAAAGGGCATCCCCCACTAAGCCACGAAGTCTATTTTGTACTCTGTCAAGGCAGGATAGGCTGTTTTTAGCAGCTCCTGCCCAGATATGGCAACAGTATTCTATCCTTGGACGTAGTTGGCTTTTATATTTTACGTTGGGAACCGATATATATCAACAAAAAGAAGGTTTAGCAATGTTATTATTGATCAGGTCTGAGATCGCTTTACTTCCCTGATATATGCCTGTCCCAACTGAGTTATTATACTGCCTTAAGGCCGGAGTAAAAAACATCGTAATTTTTATCGGCTTCAACGCAGTCAGCTGCTCCTGCTGCTGCAAAGTATGTCATTATTGAAAGATGTTCATTTGAAAAATGTACCTATGCTGATGAAATATTTTTTAAAGAAAATTTATTGAAATACTTTTTTTCTTTTTCTCCTTAAGAATAAAGACCAATGGCAAGTTAAACAAACTTACAAATTCAAATGAAAAAGAAAATATTGTTAGAAAGATTCGTGAAAGTTGCTGTTGTTACTTTATTATAGTGATGATTTGATGTACCTACTCAGCGTTGCATAGGATGTAGTGATGATATTTTAGCTATAATTTCATTTGTTTGGCCAATACTATACAAAAAAGAAAAATGACATATAGTTGCAAGAGAGATAACTCTTTTCATATTCTTCAATTAAAATCTATAGAATAATACGCTATGGCAAGTTCGCGTTCGTACGTACGTTATCACCCGCAACGTTTTTTTTAAGAAGCGAACGTTCAATCGCTGAAGATTTATTTATTCAAAGAATATTTTCTGTAAATTATTTTTTACAGTAAGAAGAAATAGTATTTATTTTTAAACCATTTCAATTGTAACAACAAATATATAAAAACGATTAAAACTTTTTTAATTTACATAAAAAACATTATTCAGTTAATTTTACAGTGAGAAGAAAGAGAATATAATTGTTTCAAAAAGAATTGAATTGTTACAATTTTTAATAAATAAAGAAGAGAGCTTAATCAGTTTTTTTTTGGGGGGGGGGAGTCTGTTAAAAAATATTTTAAGGTGTTTAAGTGCATTTTAATGTTTCATCTTATGTACGATCGTGTTAACGTTACTTTTCAAAATGGCCGACCAAAGTTTCCGAAATTATCGGAAGATTTTATTCATATTTTTTACTCAGAGCGGAATCGATTTAATCAATAAATAATACTGAGAGAAAGATGAAACGTACAAATTTGAAAGGAAAAGAAGAAAAGGATAATTGAAAAAAAAGAAGACGACAAAAATATGAATAAAGTCTTTGGTTAATTCCAGAAACTGTGGTTGGCCCTTTTATATGTCACCTTAAACTATCCTATATTCATCGAAATATTAAAATGCATTAAAAATACTTTTTAAAATACTTTAAAACTAAAAAAAATGATTTGGATAGGTAGAAAAGTAACTTCTATTGCCTTTGGTAACAGCTATTTGTCGACTTTATTTTCATTCCTTTTTTTGTCGGTTATTCGCCATTTTATTGATATAGAATGACAACAGAAGCGTCATTATTGACAGTTGTCGATTATTTTCCCATTCCGCCCGTGTTTGCATATGCCAACATCCAAACATTATATTTTCAAGACCACCCCTGTCCTTGTTTAACCACGTGGAGAGAAGAGAAAGCGAGATGGAATTTATGGCCTTTCGAAAGTAATGCGCTCGGGATCATCTTCTTTATCTCCAGAGAGCAAAAGTCAATTATTTTCTGGCAATGCTGCTCGTCAGTTGATGCGATAAGGCATGTTTGTATATTGACTAGTTCGAGTTTCGTATCTGAGTCAAAATCATTCTTTCCTGATCGTCATTTGTGTGAGACTTTTTTTTTTTAGATGCGTCGCTGCTTTTTTATAAGAGGCTGTGTCCGTCAATTGTTGTTGCAAATGTTTGAAATAGCTTTTTGCCTGTATGTCCGTCACGCTTAAAGCATTTCAACCTCGTCCACGGGTCATTTTAAGAGAATCTGTTTGTCCGTCTGTTAGTCGGTTTGTCACGCTTAAATTTAAAATAGCATTGTCATCACTAAGCGCGCAGATTGAATTAAATTGGAAACAGTAGGTGGACTGGGCAGAAGATTACTTAAGAGGACTCAATTTTCCAAGTTTACGACTCGATGAGTATTTGTTTACATTAGACTTGAAAAGTTGTATTTTCTCTATACCTGCGTTCCGGTTAAAATCTGAAACTACACATGATACACGTACAAAATTAACATATTTTCTTATGCAGAAAAGGCATGGCACCACTTGATGAAAGTAGCTAAAGAAAGTATGACTCTAAAGTCAAAAACTATTCAACGATGCAAGGTGAATACATCGCAACTCAGAAAGCAGCAATTCTTCACCTTTTGTCAGAAACATCGTTGATAGAAGACCGGGATTAACAGACAGAATTACAGAATTAGGGAAGCGACGAAAGTTTCTACTCTCCTGTTTTGATCCCGAACTCTTTTTTATACTGATAGTATCTGAATGTTTTATACAGATAGTATCCGAATGTTTTATACAGATAGTATCCGAATGTTTTATACAGATAGTATCCGAATGTTTTATACAGATAGTATCCGAATGTTTTATACAGATAGTATCCGAATGTTTTATACAGATAGTATCCGAATGTTCGTCCGGTGTTAAACCGAGCAAAATTAGTGCATCAAGGGCAAATATTCTAAAAACAAGATTAAAACTAGGTCAAACGGAAATTATTTTATCTTTTCTTTCGCTTTTGCTATCATAAAATTTTCGCATTATTCGATATATTGAATAAGTTTCAACAGTTTGTACATGAATTGGGAAAAGACAGAGATGAGCAGACGGAGGGGAGTTTAAAAAAGTCACGTGACTGGGTATTGTAGAGTGAGATATGTTACATATATATTTTAGACCCTGTTTCATACTCACGGCCTACGAATGATAGTCCTATTAGTTTAAACATAAAAAACGGTGAGAAACAGTTTGTGTTAACATATATATTTTTTTCATTTATCTATACGGAACGCAGACCCAGATTATAGAAAATATTCTTATCTTGTTTAGTAAATACAGCCACATTCTGGACACTTTTTGAACACATCACGTATTTTGAAGACAACATTTCAATCATTCCTCTTATCTGGTGAGCAAAAAACACTTAAAATTTGAATAGTTTTTAAAAACACGTTCGATTCAACATCAATTATCGTAGTGATTTTTTCTCCAATAATTGAATTACAAAAGCTAATTTTGATATTTTTTTTCCTTAAATAAATTTTTCTTACTTTAGAATATTTTTCTCTTCAATGTTTCGACCAGAAAAAATAAACTTATACGGCTTTAATTTGTTATAATTGATTTATTTCTAGGTATTTATGCCCCTTTTTCTTTCTCCCCCACCCCCGACTCTCTCTCTCTCTCTCTCTCTCTCTCTCTCTCTCTCTCTCTCTCTCTCTCGCTCTCGCTCTCTCTCTAAATGCTACTTATCTTGAGTTGAGCCTATTTGGGCGCGACACAACAAAATGCCGCTAGCGTATAAAGCAATGTTCTTTGTGTAAAGAAACCGCGTTTGAACCATGTTTAATCATTGTAATTTCACATTTTCATCTTAGACGCAGCCAAATATTATAAAGGCGGTCGAGTTTCAATCCTGACTTGACGTACTTGCTAGTCTAGCTGCACGCACTGAAGAGTTGCGATACAGTGGAACAGTCTGTGTGAATGACTATATATATATATATGTGTGTGTGTGTGTGTGCGTGCGTGCCGCCCCTTTAAGAACTGGGTTCTTATTGTTGAGCACTTTAAAGTTGAAATGTAAGTCGGTCACTTAAGCTCGCATGCGCATATTATGATGGTATAATCATTAGATCACTATGGGCGGACGTCTAGTCATTTAATATTAAATTTTCAAATTTCAACGATATTTCTCGCAGTTAATGTTGGCCGTGTGGTTTGTTCCTTGCTAATGGAGTCAGAGATGGCTTCGTGGCCGGGTTTGAATCTCACGACCGGCTGTAATTGTAACGCCCTGCACTGATGATTCCCAAAAGGATGAAACACTAGTGTCTGTAGATATTTAAAATTGTTAGAGTAATAATTATCTAAAATATAAACGGCTATATGTCTGTCTGTCGGCTGTCTTTCTGTCGGTCTGTCTCCATATTTTCAAACTTTATGTCCTCCGAAACTAAAAAATGCAGAGCGGCGTTAGGGAACTCAAAGATTGGATTTTTTACGGGCCGTTCTATGATGGGTATTTAGCCGGTTAAATTGTTTTAAGGGGTCAAAAAATGGGTCAAAATTGAAAAAAAAAATCGTTAAACATTTTGTCCATTCATCTTAGTTTATTTTTAACTTGTAATCTTTAATCTGTTTATATGCATGTCACATTTGTAAAGTGGTAACGTGGTAAGCTTTGACTCCTTCGGTTTCGATTCTAGCTGATGGCACCCAAATACTTTTTTTTTTACTTTTGAAATCACAACTCCATAATAATATATACGAAATCTGGACAAATTAAAATATCATATTTAAGCGTATTTTACGCCAGGGCGCAACGGGGCGCAACGAGGAGCCCTCCATCCCCCTCCCGCTATTATATATATGATGATTGCAACGTCTTGTCAGACGAGTGCCACTCCCTCAGACACTTAAAGTCCAGAGCCCAAAAACGGCTTTCATAGCCACAGGACCATTTTAATAGACAAATGCCTGAGGGAGTATCTATACACAGATGATGTTACAGAGTCTTAGCTTTGTACGACAGCTATGTCTCTCGGTTCAAAATGCTGAGATCACGCAACAAGCAAGAGCAAGATAGCCAGCAACAAGTTAAACTGCAGACCAGCTTAATGCGGGTACTGGTCTCTCGCTTTACGGTTTCTTAAATCAGAGATTTGCTTCTCCTAGAAAGGTCGCCTTCACCACGGCTTACGGGAACCCTCTCCACCCCAACACACACATACGTACACATAAACACAAACGGTGCTAGTTGGCCGTTGACCCCGAAAAAGGGTTCATTCGCCCTTTGGAAGGTCTTGTTTTTAATCCTTCGGGAAGACTAGCCACTCTCCTCACTAAACAAGTCTGGTGGGGAAACCAGTTCAGTCGCCGGTGACTCGACCATGAGGCAGGTAGTACTGGGTTACATGGTACCAGTAGCATATAACATGACCTGACATACAAATATGAACTGATTTGTGATAATCATCTTACGTAAAATCTGTTGCTAAAGTTGGTGAAAACAAATCATTGTATCATTCTACTACTCCAGAAAGTATCTCACTCCCGACGCAATCCTCTTCCTGCGTAAGAAACAAATAAGATGAGGTACCGTTGCCACATCAAGGAAAATGACGTTCACAGAACTCTTTCGTGTCTTGACAGAGTAAAAAAAAACTTGAAACCTAGTGGGCGTGTCCTCTTCTCCTCGACACTATCTCTTTCCCACAGACGAGACGTTGCTATTCTTACTCTAGTCTATTGTCACTTTCATGGTATATGCTCGATTAGACTTGAATCTATGTCACCGCCTTATAAAACATTTACCACAAAAACTCTTCTATCTACAACCACTCTCAATAATTTCCCAGTTCCTCTCTCTGTGCTTCAAACTAAACGGAACTTCTATACGAATATATATATATATATATATATATATATATATATATATATATACATATATATATATATATAATATAAAGCTGAATGTGTGTGTGTGTGTGTGTATGTGTGTGTGTGTGGTCACGAATAGGGTCCTATATGGTTGACTATTTTAAAAAACTGATTACATATAATGATAGAAGATGTATCGAGACACAGGAATGGGTATGTTTGATCTGGCAGAACGGTGGTTCATTAAAATTGTGAGGTCTGCGTCGCGCCTGGTCCACAAAGTATGGAAATAACAAATGAAAAAAATTTTAAAAAAAACGTTTACAAGTGTTTTTGGTATAGATGTACATGAGAATACTTTGATAAGTATGTTTTAACTTTAATAAGGATGGTATAATAAAATTGTGGGATCCGCGTTCGCGCCTGGCCTCCATAGAATGGATATAGGCAAAAACTTTAATAAAGACTTTTCATATCTATCTGCGTAAGTATACTTTGATAATTATGTTTCAGTTTGAAGAAATATGGTATAATAAAATTATGGCGTGTTCGTTCGCGCCTGACCCCCATAGAATAGAAATATGTCACAAAGTTTAACAAGGTTTTTTAATATAGATCCACAGAATATTGTGATAAGTGTTTCAGTGTGAACAGGTATGGTATAATAAATTATGGGGTTTATCTATTTTATTTTTACTTTCATCATATTTTGCTTTGGTTTTGATACCCCCAAATTCGAAGCTATCTCTTTACAAACCTTCCTTTTCATAACCTATCATACTTTCATAAATCAGAGTCCATTTTCTGTAGGCTGTTTTGGAACCCAGTCTACGACGAGTACTTTTGCTAGTATATATATACATATATATATATATATATATATATATATATATATATATATATATATATTGGTATTTATAGATTTATTTGTCAATGTAATAAAGGAAAGCTATACTTGTACAATTGTTACATATATGAATGGGCTGTCATCGTCAAGTTCTCTTGGTTGTATAAACGAAAGGTTATTTTGCTTTAAAATGGATACGAGACACTTACAGATTTGTTTATTTACATTTTACACTTCAAAATACCAGTGATAACTATCATCATAGCGTGATGAAGGTTAGTAGAATAAGGTGGGTCAACCTGTATTTTCGCTGTGTGCCTCCTCCCTCCGTTTTCTCTCTGCTCTTTTATTTATATCACGTTGACCTGTTGACGTATTTCCCGCCAGTCTTTTTATTGTTTTGCAAGTCTCTGGGTCATAGTTCCTGTTGATTGACCTGTTTACCTTATTTTCGCCAGCTTTTGTTTATTGTACTTTTTGCTAGTTTTGGTCTAACCATTTAATATCGGTTAGCTTTCCTGGCCGATTGACGTAATATTTACGATTTCCGATGCATCATGGATATAGGTCGTTTTAAATCCCGGGATTTCCTATTGGGTTCTTTTGATTGCCCGGATACAGCTCCGTAACACTCTTACTGGTCACCTTCCCTGGGATTTACTTATTGTGTTCTTTGATTGCGCGGATACCTCTCCATTACACAATATATATATATATATATATATATATATATATATATATATATATATATATATATATATATATATTGCTTTCCGAGCTGTTGGAAAACTGCTTCTGTAGTACCAGTATTCAAGAATTCTGGCGAAAGAACTGACCCATTAAATTATCGCCCTATTAGCCTCCTCCCACTTTTTGCCAAAATATTTGAGACCTTAATTAACCATGCTCTAGTCCAGCACCTTACAGATGCTAAACTTCTGACCGACCATCAATATGGATTTAGACAAGCCCATTCCACGGCAGACATCCTCACTGTAATCTCTGAACGCATATACCATTCACTGGACAAAGCGGGAGAGGGCAGAGCGGTAGCTCTAGATATATCTAAGGCGTTTGACAGGGTATGGCATGAGGGTCTCCTCAGGAAGATTAGATCTTACGGTATCACTGGTAGAATACTTAACATAATTAAATCCTTCTTAGATAAGAGAAAAATCCAGGTTGTCTCCGACGGTCGTACATCTAAACAATATGATATAAATGCGGGAGTGCCCCAAGGATCTATCCTTGGACCTCTGCTGTTCCTGATATTCATAAATGACCTCCCCGACAAGATTGTCTCTGAGATGGGTATATATGCTGATGACACCACACTCTATAGCAGGCACGACAGGAAAACAAACGAACATGTATCTAAAGTAATGGCAGAAACACTAGAGGATGACCTCCAATCAGTAGTGGAATGGGGACAAAAATGGATGGTAACGTTCAATGCCACCAAGACAAAACTGGTTTCATTCAATAATTGCAAGAAACCTTCTCTACCACCTATAGCAATGGCCAACGACTCTTTATCTGAGAGTACGTCTCTCAAGCTCCTTGGCCTAACGTTCACAGGAAACATGAGTTGGAACAATTACATCGAGGGCATTGCCAGGGCCGCTGCAAGGAAGGTGGGCTCTCTCTACTGTGCTAGAAAACTTCTAACACCCGAAAGTATCCTGTACCTCTATAAGGCCACTATACGCCCATGTATGGAGTATTGCTGTCATATTTGGGCCGGTGCATCGGCTACTAGTCTCTCGCTCCTTGACATTGTTCAAAAGAGAGTCGCAAATCTGATAGGCCCTAAACTGGCATCTAAACTTCAGCCTCTGTCCCATCGTCGAAACATTGCATCCCTCTGCCTGTTCTACAAGTATTATAATGGTGAATGCTCTGAAGAACTGCAAGCACTTGTGCCCCCACGACGTGAACACCCTCGACAGACCCGATAAGCTGCAAAATCCCACCCCCACACTGTAGAGATCCCTAGATGTAAAAGATCTTTCTACTCCAGTAGTTTCTTCCCCAGAACTGCTAGACTTTGGAATTCCATTCCAGGTCACTGCTTCCCCAACTGTACTGACATGCATAAGTTCAAGTGCAACGTGAACCAACATCTCGCTGCCCTAATCCCTACATAGTACCCCAGTAGACGTTTCCCCTGATAGTAGCCCCCTACACCAAAGTGGCAATGTGCCTTGTTTGGGGTGAAAATGTAATAAAAAATATATATATATATATATATATATATATATATATATTTGCTAAACCCCCATTAAAACTAAATTTTATAAATCATGATAACGAATTTAGGTAAAAATGACATCAGAAAAAATAGTATCAGAAAAAATAGCGAAGTTTTAAAAAAGTGTATAACTAGAAAAACTTCACAAGTTGATGAAAATCTCATAATGAGTTTATCAAAATTGTGGATACAATGTGAAAATGGAAAACATGAAAGCATTTATCAAATTTTTAAAAAATCCGCATTTAAAAGTAGATGAGGATTTTCCGTTAACTTTAGAGGAATCGAAATTGATAATTGTATGGAAATTGGGGACAGAATCGGTGATTGCATTGGAATCTGGAAAATATTGAAATTGTCTGATATAATAAATAGCTTTATTCTGTTTTACTTTTTTCATTACAGGGTTGGAAATTTTCATCATCTCTGTCGCTTCTATCAAATATGAAATTATGAAAATTAGTAAAAAACACATGCAAAAATGTAACGAAGTGTTTTTCATCATTATCAAAATCCTCTTCATCCAATGAAAAAAAAGAAGAAACAACAAAGAAACAACAAAGAAACAACAAAGAAGCAATATAAATGAACAAATAATAACTAAACCCAAACTAAACTCATAATTACTTTCAATTAATCAACGATTGAACAACACAGAAAAATAAAAGGAGATATTAATAAAATGGCGTAAAACGAGAAATAATTTCGCTTTTCTACGTTAAAACAATGACAAAAAACAACATCTATCTTACTGGGATAAAGGTTGAAAAAAACACACAATAAAAATCCAGTATATAACTTTCTTTCAAAGATCTTTTCAGTCTTTTTCGACGAGAATTTCTTCCTTTACTTCGCTTCTGGCTATATTGTTTGCTTATATAAAACCTTTCACGGTTAAATATTCTTGGGTTTTATTCTCCAAGAACACTAAACAAAAACTTTTTTTCCTTTTCCTATAAACGGATATTTTTCTTTCCTTTCAAATCACTTCGAGTTTGGCTTTCCTGTTTTCAAAACTTTTCTTTCCACTTGAAAAATGTCATCCCTTCAAAAGGAGAGTTTCCTGTTAACAATCTTAAGGCTGACCGGTAGAATGTTTTAACATCTATATCTTCTAGTTAGCAGGTTCAGCTTAACACCAAAATGCATTTAGGTTTTCATACCTTAATATTCTTTTCTTATTCTTTCCTTTTGGAGCTTTCTTGTTTTTTATTTGAGAGAAAGTTTAAAATATATTGATAAATTAAGTAGATTTACCAACGGAGCCTGAAAAATACGTCTTCTCTCTACGAACAAACTTCTAGAACTGATTTTAAAATGGCCGCGGGAAGGGAACAAAGAAATTTGATCGCTAAACAGTCCACTTCTTTCCTTTCTTCGATTACTAGAGTGCTTTATCACTATGCAGTGGTAACGACGACGACGACGACGATGGCGACAACGACGACGACGACGACGACGATGATGATGATGATGATGATGATGATGATGATGATGATGATGATGATGTATGGTACCGAAACGTGGACCTTGGAACGCAATCATATAAATCAGCTTGACTCCTTTCACATGAGATGTCTGCGTTCTGTTTGCAATGTTGGATGGCAGGATCGTGTTCCAAATAGTGAATTACTGGAGATGTGAAATCGCTGGTATTGAATCATTTTTGAACAGGATACAAATGCGGTGGTCGGGTCATCTTGTGAGAATGGATGACTCAAGAGTTCTTAAGCAACTTTATTATTGGGAACTCAGAAATTATTGCCGCGGCCAATAGGGCGTCTCCTGCTTCGTTACAAAGATAAACTAAAAGACAACCTGAAGTGTTGTGAAATTTCTCTGAGCTCCAGAGAGTGCAGCAGGGGATCGCAGAGAATGGAGGAAGATGTGTTTTCTAGGGACCAGAGAATTTGAACATAACCGCCTTCGTCATAGAGACGCACTTCGTGCAAATATAAAGACAAAACACCAGAAAAATCCACCAAAAATGAATATGTATGCCACTGTGGTTTAAAAGCACGCAGCAAAGTAGGGTTATCTGTTTACTCGAGAAGGCATCTGACGAGCATATGCAGGTTCACCATCTGCGGAGGAGTGTGCTAGACGTTTACAGGATTGCAACTGTGCATGTGGTGTCACAAATGTTAGGAGCTCCTAACATGTGACATATTGCATACTGAACCCTTATTCATCGTCTTTGATGAGAGAATCCACTATATATACATATATATATATATATATATATATATATATATATATATATATATATATATATATATATATATATATATATATATATATATATATATATATATATATAACAAAATAAGAACAATTATCACCCTAAGGAAAAAAAATAGTTTGGCAAACGAAGGCGCCATATTTCAAAACTCGGACGTCACAAAAATTCAATTCAAAACAGTTCAGATTGCTAGCCACTATCTTATGTAGGTTTTGCACATATTTGCAGTTACATTCATCCATTATAATAACATCTTAGATTATTTCCTAAGAACATTATAATCTAAACTGCGTTTCTGTTACCGGAGGTAGCACAAATTTTTCTCTCTAATTATTTTCTCCTCACACCTTCTCATTCGTAACCGGGAAGTTCTCTACATTTGGCGCAAATTTTACTATTGCACCGTCCATATTTGGGTCATCTACAGATAGATTTGATGTTAGCTTCTTCGTTTCAATTCGTGAAGTAATGAACTCTCCTTGGTTATCTGCCTTCGGATTTTGGGTTTAGCGAATATCGGCTTCCTGTATTTTACAAATATAACAAGATAGCGTCAATCAAACAACCATATGAGACACGCTTTTGTTCTTATTATCCTTCTTCCTCCTCTACTACTACTATACACAACTACTACTACTCTACTACTTATTATTATTATTATTATTATTATTATTATTATTATTATTATTATTATTATATTTATTATGTTGGTGTTGTTGTTGTCGTTGTTGTTGTTGCTGGTGTTGTTGTTATTGTTGTTGTTGTTATCCATATTTGCCGTCTACGACGTGTACACTACGTCTTCCTACTCTTTGTCGTCTCCGTATTTTCCCTCTAGATCATCGTTCAGTCATTATTCTTCGCCCATATATAAACAAACAAGCTGTTTTTTTAATAACCGGCAGACCTTCCTTGCCATACGCAAACAAACATAATGTTTTTTTAATGACCAGCAGACCGATGGTTTCCTATTATATTTTTTGTCATTTTTTTCTTTCTTCTTTTTCTTCTTCTACGTAAAACTTATAGACAATTTTTTACAGGCTATTTACCGGACACGTTATTGATTGGATAAAGGGATTTTCTTAAGTATTAATTTCGATTCGGCAGTTTAAATGCTTTAAAATTATTTTCGATTTTTCTAAAACGTATATGCATAAGGTGCTATCGGCAAGGTTTCCGAATAGCTGCATAGCCTGCGCAGGTTTCGCCTTCACTAAAGGAAAGTAATCGGCCATACTAATTAGAACGCCATTCTTAATATAGGGAGGGGAAGATGTTATGTAACTATTCTGTAGTTTCACTTAACAATTAAAAAACGTACAAATTGATTTAATTCACAAATACTATTTTTTTTAAATAGCACGGTAATATATATGGCCGCCATTCACCAACACTTGACGACGGTGACAAAAAGTTGTTAAGACAGTCAGTGGCCACAATAATACAATACATAATTGACTATGCCTGATAGTACCCACCAGAGACAGCCATGACCATCAATTAACAGTAACCATCTAAAAATATCACTACCCCTAGTTAACGCAGATAACAGTCATAACCGCCACTAGATGACAGTGCCCAACATTGGATGATAGTAATCGATACTGACGAACATGTACCGACAATGACAGTTTTAAACGCAAGTAACCACCCTAAAACAATAATAATAGTCAACTATGACAGCCAGTGAATTCCCCTAGCTGCCACCACCAGACAAAACAAGACGGTTGAATCGAGATGCTTTCATTTTGGCAACTGCGATTAGTGTTCGCAATTTTCTTGAGATGAGAACGACTATCACTAGCAACTGCTGCTATTTACCTGTGCTCTGTGTTAATATTTTTTATCTGTTTATCCATAGTCTGTTATTTACGTCTCATATGCACGAGATAATCAAAGGTTATTTCGTTTTCGGAAAGAGTATCATAGCTGTTCAGTTTTTGTGTCATATTTCCACCGAGCAATGCTTGTATATGGGTCCTGCTAATATATATATATATATATATATATATATATATATATATATATATATATATATATATATATATATATATATATACTAGCTGGTCATCCGGCATTGCCCGGTCGTAAAATATGCTTATATATGATATTTTGATTAATGCAGATTTCGTATATATTATTATATTATATTGGACCCAATATATAGTAATGATTTTTTAAAAATTTAAATGACTCGTTCGCCACCATCGAGAATCGAAACTAAAACGTTTAGCTTACGATTTACTTTTTCCTTTGACGTTAATACCTGAGTTATGAAGACATGCAAGGCTAAAAATTAAACCTGAACTAATAGCTAGTATGTTACGACCCATATATAACAAAGTTGTATCTTCTCTCTAAATAAACAGAAAAAGCACTTTTCCTTATTGGCCTTCGGGCCAAGATCTTTTTTCTGTAGTATCTGTTCCGGCAAATACTGCAATCAAAGTAATATGGGGGGGGGCAACCCCACATATCAGACCATTGCTCTGGAGCAATCAGTTTTGGTCAATATAGGGGAAACCCTTCTCACCAATTTTCACTATCCAGTTCCCTTTCGGGGGAACTGGTCCCCCTCCCCTCACTCTCCACATTAAAAAACGGCCTTGTGCCTAATTTGCTCAGTGAGGAAGCAAATAAATAACTAAATAGAAAGAAGTTTTGTTTATATGAAATCAATACACAAAAAACTCATATATATATATATATATATATATATATATATATATATATTACGAGGGGCGTGCAATAAGTAATGCCCCTGACCCACTTCCCATAGCAGTAGACCAACGAAACTTGGCACATAGTCTTTCTCTACATAGGAACCACCCAGAGTTATGCATTTCTCCCATCATTTGATGCAGCTCTGGAAACCGTTTTTGTAGAACACCCCAAAGGCTGCATCATCTGGGAAATGCTTTCCTTTCAAAAACAACTTCATGGCTGGGAAGAGGTGAAAGTCAGAGGGTGCAAGGTCAGGAGAGTAGGTAGGATGGGGAAGGATTTCATAACCACACGCCCGTGCTTCTGATCTGGCGACATGCGATTTGTGGACCGGAGCGTTGTCCTGCAGGAGGCAAGTACCTTTGCTTATCTTGCCCCGCCTCTTAATTTTGATAGCTTCCCTTAATTTCCTCAAAAGTGAAGCATAATAGGCTCCTGTAATTGTGGTACCCTTTGCCAGGAAATCTATCATCACTACTCCGTCTTGGTCTCAGAAGACTTTGAGCATGACCTTGCCAGCGGAGAGCTGCACCCTTGCCTTCTTTGGAGGTGGTGAGTCCAAGTGCTTTCACTGCATTGACTGGGTTTTGCTCTCTGGATCATAGTAATGGGCCCAGGTTTCATCCTGTGTAATCAGTCTTTTGAAAAACTTTGACTCATCTTCTTGTCACATCTCCAAATTCATCCTCGAGCACTCGACGCGTTCTCACTTCTGGAATGGTGTGAGCAACCTGGGAATCCATCTGATAGACACCTTATGCATATGCAAATGGTCATGAATGATAGTTTCCACAGACCCTGTACAAATCTTGACATCTTGGGTTATTTGGCGAATAGTAATGCGCCGATCTTCCAAAATGGCAGCCACAACTTGACGGACAGATGCCTCATCCATGACAGAAGGGGGCGACCAGGTCTGGAGCTGTTTCCACAGACTTCCGGCCATGTTTGAATTCATGATGGCAGCGTTTTACAAGGTCATATGATGGAGCATTATACCATAAGTTTCTTTCATTTCATCAAAAGACTCCTGTGGTGTGCGTCCTTTCAAATACAAAACCCGGATCACTGCTCGACATTCAACAGACTCCATTTCACATATGACTCAGTACACCTGTAAAACAGAAACCACAATTAGTTCAGAGCTGTATTTAAGCACATAACCCGTAGATATATAAATCATTGCACAGGCAAAATTTCAGCTAGATCAGAGAACTGGAAGTGGGTCAGGGACATTACTTATTGCATGCCGCTCGTGTATATATATATATATATATATATATATATATATATATATATATATATATATATATATATATAAGAGCAAACAGTTAATAAAACATGTTAAAAAAAACATATTTAATCTTTAAAGGAAACTCTTGATAAGTGGATAGTCCTTAATCCGCGGAGTTTCGAAGAAATACTTTCCTTCTCATCAGAGGGTAGGAATTAGCAAAATGCGGAATCAGATTTGGCATACAAAAGTATTTGATGAAACTGAAAGTAAGTCAAAGATCTTACTTGATAAAAAAAAGTGAAACGGAATATGGTGAAGAGAAAGGTGATTACACGTTTATATATATATATATATATATATATATATATATATATATATATACACACACACACACACACACACACACACAGCCACACATTTTTGTTTTTTTAAATATATAGTTCTTCTTATTTTTTATATGGGATTAGAAATTTCTGCGACTCGTTATTCACACCTTTTAAAGAATATCGGTTAGAATATTAGCGACATGGACTAGGATCCATTACAAATAAGACTTCGGCTAAGCCTTAGAAATATTGCACAGTCTGTTCAAGATATTTTACTACACTATCCTTTCGCCTCATCGCCGCAAACAAATCCAGACGATGCAAATACTGTTAATCTAACCTCCTGCTTTATGAACTAATGTCTTATCTTTTCCAGGTTAGCGCGAGCCTGTTTATTATCACTGATTTTATATTTGTCTATGTCTCCAAGTCGTGGCATACATTTAAATTCGTCATTTAGGTAATAAGAATTATTTTTTTAAAACACCTAAAAAGGAGCAAATAATGAAATAGATCTTACAAAAACGCCAAAGCTGGGTCCTATGTCTCTTAACCAATCAACTTACATCATTTCCTCTACTTTTCCTTGAGCTGCTATAACCCATCCATGCCCACCATGACATCCAAGAACAGGCAGCTGTAACTCTGATAAGGATGATGATGACAATAAGATGGCAAATAACAGAACATATAGAGTCAACAAATTTATTGTTATTGTTTTTGATACTGCAGAATAATTCAAATAGTATACAATATCGATCCTCATGCGAAAAAAATGTGGAGACATAATACCAATATCTCTAATAAATAGGGTGAACTATCTTTTTACTTCTTTCATTGGCAGAATAATCGTCTAGTTTGCATGTCGATTGTCTAAAAAAGAAACCTTCGAAATTTCGCGTGTTTTTTATGCTTTTATGATAACTGATTTGTGTTATCATTGTTTATTGGACGCCATTTTGTTTTCTTGCCAACAAAGGCGAGCGGGAAGCAGAAAAAATGGTTGAACTCGATCATAAAATATTTCTTTCTTGTAATAAAACCTGTCAGCATTGAAAAGTAAACAAGCGGCCATCAAATTTAAGAGAGACGACAACGACACAATTTAACTTGCCTGTCGAGTATATTTATATGCTTTCCTTAAATATGTCTACATAAATTCTTGCTTTCTCATATCGCATAATAAACGACGCTGTGGAAAGTAAATTCTTTCGTATATGGAAATAAATATACATGCACATGAGGACGCATTTCAGACGTTTGTTATTGGGCGTTATTAATGTCTTCGAATGAATCCTAGCCTTCCCCAGGGAAGCGTCGTCCGTCGTGTGTACGTCGATGTGTCACACTTCAATGATATTTTCCTCAGTAAACGCCTAGATTGGATGGACGTATCATTATTATAAATGCGTCTAAGCATTCTTGTAAGAGGCTTTGTCTGTTCGTTCGTCTGTTTACACTTCCATTTGAAAGATCAATTTCATCAGTTCGTTATGCTTAGGTTTAAAATATAATTTTCATCGGTCTGCCATGCTTAAATTTAAAATAACATTTTTTTGTCATTTTGTCATGCTTACGTTTGAAATAGTATTCTCGTTGTTGTTGTGTCACGCTAAATTTTCAAAAAGAAATTTCACGACAAAATTTTAGTATTTTCTTCGATCCGTCACGCTAAAATTCAAAATAGCATTTACGTCGGTCTTCGGTCTATTCCATTAAAATTTGAAATATTATTTTCGTTGGCTTGCCATGCTTACATTTGAACAATCATTGTCATAATTTTGTCACGCTTAAGTTACAAATATAACTTTTCTTGGTCTGTCACGCTTACGATCAAAGTTGGTTAATTTTGGTTGGTCTGTGACACTTAGGTTTGAAATATCATTTTCTTCGTTTTGTCTCTCTTATGTTTGAAATGGATCTGTCACGTTTAAATTTGAAATTGCACGTTCGTTGTTGTGTCTCCTTTATCTCAACAGAATATATGGTTGTATCCGAAGAATGTTTTTGCATGTTTAGGAAGTAATGTCTAAATCTATTATTTGAGTAATTTTGATGGTCTTAACGTCCACTGATATATAAAGAGAAAGAATAACTGCAACAATACTCGTCCCGAAGATGTAAGATTAATTCCCTGAACAGAACAGTTTTTCAACTTGGCTCGTCTCATCTCTGAGTGGAATAGAGTTCCTTATTAGTTATATCTTTTTCTTTTAACGAAACATTAAGGTACAGACTGACATCCGAAATGCCACTCATGGAATTGGTAAAAAATTCACAATCTTTTCTGAAATCCAACCATATTTTGCACAAATCAAATATATAATGCCTGATTGTCTACTAAATTTCAACCATGAATGTCCAACAGCCGTTGTCCTTTCTTCATCCAATAATAATTACACTATTATTTATCCTAAACAACTCTGACTCAATTCTCCTTTGGCATTATGATTTTGGTTGCGATGGTATTCTTCATTTCAGGAATAGTCTACGATTTGTTTCCTATATATTATCATAGAGTCTGGTGAGTGTGTCCCGTTATATTATTTACCTCCATGCCAAGAGGTTAAATACAAGGTCAAGTGTGGCTTTGAAAAGCCAAATGCACTAGGATAAGCGCACTCTGACCTATAAAAATGCTTGAGTATCCCCGTCGGCATTTCTTGGCAGGGCTCCTTAGGCGGTTGGCAATAAACAAAACTCTGCCAGAAATAAGGTAAAGTCTTCTACAAAAGAATGAAGCAGCAGTTTGACAGCAACCAAGCCACTGTCAGACTGATGTGTATCATAATTCTATCGATCAGACAGCATATGTTGAATGTATACAAACGAAAAACACAAGTGTTTTTTTTTACACAGGTATCACCACATTATCAAGGCCAAGAGCACACTCGAGGATAAGGGTTAAAGAGTGTACAGTAGAAATTGGACAATATAGTAATCATTAGTAATGGAAATTTGGTAAATTTGTTAACTTATATGGAACGGCTCATCAAGACCTTGTTTACGTTAGACTTGAAGACAACCATATTGTAGTCAGCCGGAAAACAGGAAAACGGAAGACAATTCCACAGGCATGCAGTTCTAAGAAAGAAGCTTTGTTCATGGAATCTACGTTTAGGTTTAGGCACAACAGATAAAGAGTGGGGGGAATTATTGATAGTGTTTTCAGCAAGACGAGTGTTTCTTGTGAAAGTTTGGTGAGGGGGGACCATAGACTGAAGCTCAGTCGAACACTTTCCATGAAAATAACAATACATCAGAGACAAACTCGCAACATCTCTTCTGTGAGATAGAGGTTGCAGGGAATAGAAAAGGACATCTCCTACGAGGCTACGAAGTCTATTTTGAACTCTATCAAGGCAGGACAAGTCCTTTCTAGCAGCTCCTGTCCAAATGTGGTAACAGTATTCCAACCTGGCTCTTATATAGATAGACAATTGCATCAGTAGTGAGATATCTACTGGATCGATAGAAAGATCCCACCATTTTTTCAGCGGCCTTGGCAACAGATTTGATGTATATGTTCCATTTAAGATCAGGAGTAACGGTCAAGTCCAGAAGCTTTTCAAAACTTGAGGCCTCCTGAGGATGAGAGCCATTCATTCCAATTGATGTCAGATGTGGATCAGAATGTTGATGATGTAAAGATAAAAGCTTGGTTTTAGATGCATTAAAGGTAACCAGCTACTCCTTTCCCCATTGTACAACATGCTCAAGATCAGAGGAGAGAGAATCGAAGAGAACTTGGGCGTTTACTGTCTTAGATGTGCTACCATAAATAGTAGGGTCATCAACATAAATGTCTACAAATGGTGTAAGGATGTGATTTGGAAGATCATTAATGTAGATCAGGAATTGAGTTGGGCCCAGGATGTGAGCTTCTGATTTTTGCCCATCAACTACTACTCTTATGAACCTATCAGAAAGAAATGATTTAATAATTGAGAAGACATTTCCAGCTATACCATAGCTAGAGATCTTGTGAAGTAAACCTTTATACCATACCCTATCAAAGGCCTTTAATATGTCAAGAGCAATTGCCCTAGAAAGGTTGCCTCCATCGAGAGATTTGCTAATCCTATGCGATATAACTGTAAGCACATCTGCTGTAGATCTAGCAGAACGGAAACCATATTCCGTGCCATTAAGAAGGTTATTTTTGTTGAGATGGTTGATTACTTCTGTATTTAACACAGATTCCAGCAACTTACTCATGACGCACAGGAGACTTATTGGCCTGTACTGAGAGGGAGATGAGTGATCACCTGAATTCTTAAATACAGGGCATACTGATGAGATTTTCCAGAGTGATGGGAAGCTATTCTCCTTAAGACAAAGTTTAAACAGTTTTGTAAGTATGGGTGCTAGTTCTGGTTGAAGTTTTTTGAGTACTATAATTGGAATACCATCAGGGCCGGTTGCTTTACTGGAATCAAGGTTTTTGATTAGCTTGGTAGCATCACGTACAGATATATGCATATCACATAGCATGTTTTCTGATACAGGAGGAAATATTGGGGGTCGGCGGCCTTGGTTACAAGTTCTTGGCAAAGAGTTTGTCTGATGCTGACGAGATTACCTCAGGTCCATTGATGATAGTTGGGAGAGCACATGCTTCTGTTCAGGATTCTGTTTGCTATTTGCCCAAACTGGTGGAAACCAAGCCACTGCGCAGCTACTTTGGACTTGATGGACTGAGCATACAACTCTCTTGCATTCTTTATTACTTTCTTACAATGGTTGCTGGCAGTCCTGAAAGCGGCTTTAGTTTCCATACATCTATTACGTTGGAAGCAGTAGAAAAAGTGATTTCTATGCACAATGGCAGCAGCACATTCTTGAGAGAACCATGGCTGGCTGTTAGGTACAATTATTTTAAGTACAATTATTTCGATGCCTATTTTACATAACGATTTTTAAATAATCTATACATCTATAAAAGTGAAATTGTCTGTCTCTGTTTGCACATTTCCCTACCAAACTACTCTGCCAATTTTCAATCTACAGACTTTAGATTTGACATAAGGAGTATCGAGATTTGGGAAAATCTTTTTAATCGGTTTTTGGGCAGAAATTTGGTTGTGAAGTGGTCAAAGTTCAACGATTTTACCTGTGAAACTCTACCAAACTCCTCCACCAATTTTGGGCTTAAGCACTTGAAATTTTAGATGTAGGTTACTTGGACATGGATCAAACTTTTTAATTTAATTTGAGCCTAAAAACTATAAATATTAAAAGATCAAAATTGAAAAGTTTTTAAATATTTGACCTCTGCATTCTCTACCAAATTACTCAGCCAATTTTTGGTCTAAATATTTGAAATTTTACATAAAATGTATTCAGAAATGGGCAAGGTTTTGAGCGGTTTTTGGCCGAAAATTTTGCTGTCAAAGTTCAAAAGATTTGACCTTTGTGGTCTCTAGCAAACTATTTAGCCAATTTTTGGTCTAAACATTTGAAAGTTTACATAACGGGTATTCAGACATGCAGCAAGCTTTTTATCAGTTTTGGGGCGAAATTTTGGCTGCCAAGAGGTCAAAGTTGAAAGAGTTGACCTTTGCAGACTCTACCAAACTCCTCCACCATTTCTGGATCTAAACACTTGAAATTTTAGATGTATGTTACCTGAACAGGAGTCAAACTTTTTAATATATATATATATATATATATATATATATATATATATATATATATATATATATATATATATATATATATATATATATACATAAAGTTATGAACAGTATATAGAGCCTGATCCCGGGCTGAACTGCTAGTTTATAATAATTTAATGTTTAGTGTTATTTATATGAAATTCTATTGCCCAAAAATCCACTTTTGGACTGTTTTGTATTATAATTTTCTTCATAACTTAAAATATACTTGAATTGCAGAAAAGATTATGTTATTTATTAACGATTGCATAAATGGTATTTGGGGGATTCATCCCCATTGCTAGATTTGCGGATGGAGTTGACGTTTCTTAAAAATATCCGCGCTTGTTTTATGATATTGCCCCCAAATAAAAGATTAGTTGGCTAGTAATCAAACATAATAACATTATTCTAGCTGAGAAGCCAATAATTTAAATCCACCTCCTAGTGACAAGATGATCACCACAGTGTCCCTACGGCTATTCCAATAAATTATTTGATCAGGGGTTGCCCACTCCTGTTGAAACTACTTTTCAATTTCTCCACAACAGCTTTTCATCTGGCCTAGGTTGCACCAAAACATTTAAGGACCACTAGGTATTTATCACTACAAAGGTTCGTATTTGGGGGATGCCATTAAACAGCAATGAAAAAGGCTGTTGAATATCCATGACTGAAACTTGGTGAGCAAGTCAGCAATAAACTAAAGTTTATTTCTGCTTACTATACTTTCATTGTAGAAAGGAATTTGAATTTTTTTAACAATTCCCTGTGTGGTATTTGAGGGTGGTTGTAACTACGAGGGACGTGCAATAAGTAATGTCGCTGACCCACTTCTAGTTGTCTGATCTAGCTGAAATTTTACCTGTGCAATGATTTATATATCTACGGGTTATGTGGCAAATTACAGCTCTGAACTAATTGTGGTTTCTGTTTTACAGGTGTTTGAACTGAGTCATATGTGAAATGGAGCGTGTTGAATGTCGAGCAGTTATTCGGTTTTTGTATTTGAAAGGACGCACACCACAGGAGTCTTTTGATGAAATGAAAGAAACTTATGGTGATAATGCCCCATCATATGACCTTGTAAAACGCTGGCATCGTGAATTCAAGCATGGCCGGAAGTCTGTGGAAACAGCTCCCAGACCTGGTCGCCCCCCTTCTGCCATTGATGAGGCATCTGTCCGTCAAGTTGTGGCTGCCATTTTGGAAGATCGGCGCATTACTATTCGCCAAATAGCCCAAGATGTCAAGATTAGTACAGGGTCTGTGGAAACTATCATTCATGACCATTTGCATATGCATAAGGTGTCTATCAGATGGATTCCCAGGTTACTCACACCATTCCAGAAGTGAGAATGCGTCGAGTGCTCGAGGATGAATTTGGAGATGTGCCAAGAAGATGAGTCAAAGTTTTTCAAAAGACTGATTACACAGGATGAAACCTGGGTCCATCACTATAATCCAGAGACCAAAGCCCAGTCGGTGCAGTGGAAGCACTTGGACTCACCACCTCCAAAGAAGGCAAGGGTGCAGCTCTCCGCTGGCAAGGTCATGCTCAAAGTCTTCTGAGACCAAGACGGAGTAGTGATGATAGATTTCCTGGCAAAGGGTACCACAATTACAGGAGCCTATTATGCTTCACTTTTGAGGAAATTAAGGGAAGCTATCAAAATCAAGAGGCGAGGCAAGATCAGCAAAGGTACTCTCCTCCTGCAGGACAACGCTCCAGTCCACAACTCGCATGTCGTCAGATCAGAAGCACTGGCGTGTGGTTATGAAATCCTTCCTCATTCTCCGTACTCTCCTGACCTTGCACCCTCTAACTTTCACCTCCTCCCAGCCATGAAGTTGTTTTTGAAAGAAAAGTGTTTCCCAGATGATGCAGCCTTGATTTCTCAAGTCACGTCGTGGTTGGAGGACCAACCTGGGGTGTTCTACAAAAACGATCTCCAGAGCTGCATCAAATGATGGGAGAAATGCATAACTCTGGGTGGTTCCTATGTAGAGAAAGACTAATAACTGTACCAAGTTTCGTTGCTCTACTGCTATGGGAAGTGAGTCAGGAGCATTACTTATACATACCCCCTTCATACATACCCTCAGCCAAAAATTACCTCAGCCAAAAATTACCAATTTTAACGACTGATGCAAAAATTTAGTTTTATTGATGATCACTTGCTTCATCTAAATGTAATGTGAATAATGATGTTTGTCTTGAAATAATGAGATTGCTTTTTGACTCATATTCTCTCCAATTCCTTTTGTAAAAAAAAAAAAATAACCCTTATCCTTGAGTGGCCTCTGGGCCTTGATAATGTGGTGATGCCTTTGTAAAAAAAAAAAAAAAAAAAAAAAAAAAAAAAAAAAAAAACAGTGCATATTGCCACTGAGGCGTAAGAGACTATTGTGAATTAGGAATCCATTTATATTATATTCCAAGTGAGAAGTTTTATAGCTAGATGTTTCTTCACATTACATTTAAATTTTTGTATATTGGCACAGTTATGGAAACGAAAACCTGACGAATGGGGTATTCCAAAGGTTAGCAGTTCGAGGAATGAAGCTAAAAGTAGTAACCCTACTGCATCTACAGTAAAGAGAGTTTGCTAACTTTCGGATTGGTTGGGTTTATTTATGTCGGAGGAGCACCAAATCAGAAAAATTTTTGAAGTACATTCCAAACAAGTACAAAAATGAAAATTTGTGGTGATGAAACAGTGGCTGTAGCTGGCTAAAGAGTGTGGGATATATTTGATTAGAGATTCTCTTTGGAGCCTGTCTAAAAGGGGGAGGCATGTGGTTGGTGCACTAGCCCAAATATAGCAGCAATACTTCATGCATGGACTTTGTAGAGATATAGGATACTCTAAGGTGTGAGAAGCTTTTTAGAATGGTAGAGGGAGTCCAAGCCTTGCAGTATTTTCTATGAATTTATTCCAATGCATGTTACCCTGAATGTGATACCGAGAAGTCTGAAGGTTAAACTTTCTGGTAAATATTATCAACCATAGCAATCGATGGTTGAAAAGTGTCTTATAAATTTAAAGGAACAAGTGAAGCATGGTCCCCGTGAGTCTATAGTGAACGAGGCATAAAAAAATGACTAAGTTCAGCATTTGCACTACCACCCCACTTTTAGCTCCCAAAATCCCCAAAGGACGTCAAATCCTGGTAAAAATGAACAAACAGTGCAGTTTTAGGCCTTAACATATGTAAATTTGAGTTCTGCATCATGCAAAAAGAGAAATGATAAAGTCCATCATTTGCCCCCCCCATTTAGCCCCAAAAGTCCCCAAGGCCTTAACATATTTAAATTTGAGTTCAGCACCATGCAAAACTGCTAAATAGACATACACAGAAAATTTTGGACAAATATGGTAAAATATTCCCAAAAATGGACTGATTTTATCAGCCCTAAAAGAGTCCCTTGGTCACACCTAAGAGTTATCGCAAAGTATAGACAAATAAAATTAGATAGAATTCAGTTAGTTACTTTTCAGAAAATTTTATTAAAATTCAAGGCCTCATTTTTTTTAATAAGTACAAAAGTGTCAATTTGAACCATTTTAACCCGAAAGGTATCCGTTCTGTTACTTTTTTACTCATATCATGTTTAATGTTTGTGCAAAGTTTCAAAAAATTCCAAGGCATAGTTATTGAGAAACGTGCAAACAGATGAACGGACAAGGGTGAATTTACAGGTCCACCTTCTTTTTGTCAGGGGACCAAAAATGCTTAGTAGCATCAAACGTTACCATCCATTTATATCCCCATTCAACTACAGATTGGAGGTTATTTTCTAATGGTTTCAACGATTGCCTTGGATATGCATGCATCCGTAATAATGTCATCAGCAAATATACCCATCTCGGACACAATTCCATCAAGTAGGTCTTTTAGTAAAATCAGGAACAATAAAGGTTTAATGATATTAAAAAGAATGTCTCTTTCTTCTCGGTGTAAAAGTCGTTGTGATTGTCAAGTAAATATTTTTTTATAAATGAATTTATTTTAAATGGTCACACTTTAAATCTGTTTAAAACAATAAACATTTTCTTCCTTCTTGGAGTAAAAATAATAGTCAGCTAAATATTTTTTATAAATAAATCAAATGAGAAATGCAAACTTTTTATTTGTTGTAACAACCTTTTAAAACTAATTAATTAAACTTCGACCCGATTGTGGATGACAGAACGAAAACAATCTACTCATGTTGATTGGATAAAGAGTTAGTTCAAATTCAAAATAAGTTGCCAAGTTCAATATAAAGATTGATAAGTTTGACAAGGTACATCAGCCAAAACGTTGTAAAGATAACAATCAAGATGAGAACAGTAATTTATTTTCGCAACGTTTCGGCCGATGTAACCTCCTGTTTTTCTCAGGTGCATCTTTTCGAACTAGGGAGCCTATACAAATTTGGAACTTCCAGCAATTGAGTCCATGTGGCTCGATGGTTAAATGCGTTGATTAAACAATCCGTTCCAACCAAGTGACAATCTTCTAAAGGTTTCAGTTTCAATTTTTACCACAGACGATAATAACTAAGAATAACATAATAATTAATGCTTCCACCCGGTCATGGTCGGCGGAATAAGAACAATCTACGCTAATGGGGTTAGTTTGAAATTCTGTGCAGACTCCGGAATTCAACTAGAAAGTTGCTAAGTTTTAAAAAATGCACGCTTGGTGAAGGTCGGAGGTTAAACCGGCTGAAACATTGTAAATATAAAAACCAAGATAAGAAGAGTGGTCCAACTAAAACAAGTAATACCGTTCTCATTTTGTTTGTTGTTTCGATTAGTCTTTCGATTTCTGCATTGATTTTATTTCATCAAGAATACTTTGTTGTATTTGGTTAACCCTAACCCTTTATTTAATCAACCTTCATTTCACATGCCAGCGGATTTCCGGGTGATTCTCTCCGTGTACAGAAATTTATGTTAAAAAATATAAATCACTTCGGTTATGTTCTCATTCTCAACACATTTGTTTTCATATTGTAATAACCTTTTAATACATTCTTCTCTTGCACGCAATACTTCAAGCAAACTACATTCTTATCATTACATTTTTATACATCAGTGTTCATCGTGGTTCGTTTAAGCACAACAGAAATACAAGACTTTACTTTTTGCATTAAAACCGTCGTCTCTGTAATAAATATATGTTGATCTGTATTTTAAGCAAACCGTATACAAAATCTTTTGACTGCTGTTTAAATTTCATTGTTCTAATCTTATGCGAATGTATTTAAGAATTACTCTAATGCACAATATCTCTATTTATATATAAAAGGCACTTTGTCAGTGTCTGTGTGTATGTGTAACTTCGTTCCCTACGGACTCCGAAACGACTGATTTTTTTGTAATTTTACACAAATGTACTTTGTGTGTCTGTAAGTATTCTTAGATAGGTTTTGTATGGGACTATCTCCAATAAGTATTGTTAATCGATAATCAAGAAAAGTCCGATTAAAGAAGTAACCGTTCGATTTTGATCACAGTTAATGTCCTTATACAGCCTAACATCACAAGTGCATTTCAGAAGTTTTATCACAGACGGCCTCAGCATATAAAATCAGCAATGTGTTCTTTGATAAGACAGGTGTGCGTTCAAAATGAATGTAGCTGTTATAGCACAGTTGAAACATAATACTTGTCTTTTGCATTTTAAACTTTAATTTAAGCCACTATATAAAAATCAACAGAAGGTTACATACAGTGAAATGTAAACTACAATGTATTGTGGACTAAGTAACTGCAAAGAGGCTTGTGAAGCTTCCTCTCAGTGCACCGCAGTAGGTCCAAGACTAGAGCAGACAATCCATCGATTTGATTGCAAAGTGGGGTATTTCATCTATTTCGATGAAAATGAAAATATTGGAAGTGTTGGACATTAGTTGATCCTCATCCAATGTCGGGCAATGTTAGATCTCCTGCTTATATATATATATATATATATATATATATATATATATATATATATATATATAAATATATATATATATATATATATATAAAGCTGTATAACGTTTTACGACCCCTAATATGACCAAATAACACGTGGTTACTGACAAGACACACGACGTGTAGTCCTAGGTGGTTCGGCTCAGAGATCAACCAAGGTCTTGTGGCGCAGTTCCAGTCGCTCTCACGAAGACAAGATTGATATGACGTTGGACGCAGCAGTGATGATCTTCTCTCTCCTCCTTCTTGCGCCGAAAGGAAAGCTCATTCAACTTGGTTGTTTCTTTTTTCTTAAGTTCATTTGTAAGTATTAGCAACAATAAACAACGTTGACTCTGGTTGTAGTTTTCTTATGTAATTAATTATTCACAAAAGAGAAAGATAAAAAAATATGTACAGTTTTTCACAGAAGAATCAAAACTAAGAGAAATAAAATGTTGATTGCAAGTTTCTTTTCTCTGATTGTTACTATAACCGATGAACGGGACTATGTCTGGGTTTCCAAAACCGATTTCTTGCGTTTGATCGGTCAAAGGACGGGTGCTTCTCGAACGGTGGGGTGTGGAGCGGTGAACAGTTTCCCCACTCCGAGTTCAGAACTTACTGCAAATTCTATAAAAATTGATTGTTCTTGGTCTGCACCAGCTTATGTATACATAGTTGGGGTGGATCAGAACCTACCGGGGTGTCCAGTTAACCAATCATCGTCCAATCCATCACGCATTTGTTCGTTCTGATTGGATAATCAGCTACCTCTCCCATATACCTCAATCAGTTAATTTTCTACAGCAAGTGTTCTCATCGATGATGATCTCACGCACTGTGGAGCCCGTCCTTGACCCCCGGGTCAATACTCTAGCTTAAACAATCGACTAGATATCTCCAAATAATTACCTTCACAGTTTATTGTTTCATAATTCGACTTTGTTTTTGTTTTTTTTCCGTTACAAGAAAAATGTATTTAACGTCGGTGACTACGCCATCTTTCTTCCAACCGGCAGGGTTACCTGCTGTTTTCCTGGACCTGCCATTTAAATAAGAAGGCTCTTTCGCTGCCCATTTTTGGGGGCAATTTTACACCATAACTCTAATTTAACTCTCCGTAATCCCTCCTTCTGGGGTAATCTCGTTCCACTGTGGCTGGTTGGGTCACAACTATATTAGTGTAGGCGAACAATGCGATAGGAAGAGTAATTGGCTATACGGGGAACGGTCCTACTGTACTCGTACTAACGTCGTTCTTTTCGGCGTTGATTGCTAATAAAGATTGTTTTCTGCACTAGAAAAGGAGTGCCAGCACTTTCTTTATAACACTTTTTTAAAGGGTTTTAGCTTGTTAGAAGATTTCATAGACGTCAAGCATGTTCGCTTTCATTTTTGGTCGGCAGTGGAGAAATGAGTGATTGTTAAACGAAATTTAAAGGTTTTAACTCTTCATAAAAGTAAAACGATTTGTCTGTTTTTACAAATTAGCTTTCAAATGAAACCATTTTTTTTTTTTTACTAAAAAGCAACAAGAAACGAAAAATAACGAATTGCATATTTCTTCCAGAGAACTTTGCCGTCTGAAAAAACAACAGAACCTTCGACGTCGTTCCGTTTGTGGCATTACGAAAGCCATTATTTTAATAGAAAAGGTTTAATGACACTTATGGGCCAGAGGTGATCCCAGAACGAAAATCGACGAAATCACGTAACTTCCAAGCGGATATTTTTCTGTCTTTTTCTAGCGACATTTCAAGTAGAGGTTTCCCCAATGGTGAGAGGCTCGTATAATGTAGGTAGCGAAACAAATTATCTGTCTATTATTTTGTATGTTTCACTCACACGCATGCGCAATTAATCCGTCTCTTAGAATTTTTTTCTGTGATTATCTTCTTCTTAATGATCATTTGCAATAAACTAATATCAACGGACGATCCAGAACATGAACTCCTGACAAGAGTTGTATAATGGTTTATGTCAACGTAGCACGTGTCAAAACAAACAAAAGAACCGAATTGTATACTTTCTCTGGACAACTTCGCCATATGATTAAGAACGCAACTTTCGCCTAGAAGGGGATGTTGCATCGTGTTATAACATTGTGGATTAACAGGTAATACTGAAGTTTTTACTAAAGATATACTGATGGGTGTATTTTAATTTTTATTTTATTTATTTTTTATCATTTGCAGATTCGCTGTTCTCTTACATACAACGCCCCGTATTCTCAAATAGTCACTCATTTAGGACTGGCCAGATGCAATGTTGCTTGACTCAAAATTTATTTAAATTTCTATTTTTTTTATAATTAGCGTTATCTTTAAAATCAAATCACTTTTTGCTGAAAAAACAAAACAAAAAACTAAAAAGAATAAACAAACTGCATACTTTCTCTGGTGAGCTTCGCCATACGATTGCGAACGCAATTTTTACCCAGAAGACGACTGTTGCATTGTGTTAGAACATGTGTGGATTATCATATAATACTGAAGTATTTGCTAAAGGTATTTCCAGTGTTGTAGTTTGTATATATTTTTTTTATTATTAAGAGATTTCGTATTCCTTTTACATACAGCATCTGGTATTCCCAAAAGGTCATCATTTGATTTTTTTTTTACACTTTTTTACCTTAAACAATGCATATTGCCGCTTGAGCGTAAACTGTGGAATCGTGTCTAGCAGGGGATTGTGGAGAGTTTAGTAGCAAGATGTCTCTTCACATAACACATCACATTAAACTTCTGGAGGTTAACACAGTCAAGGAAGCAGGAAACTGGGTTGTAATTCCAAAGTCTTGTAGTCCAATAGAAGAAACTATTACATTAGAAAGCTTCTAGTATTTATGGAGCTTAACAGTAAGGTTTTGCTGCTTGTCGGGCCCGTCGGGAGTATATACGTCGAGGGGGCATAAGTGATACGCGTTCATTAGAGCACAGTCGAATAAAGTACGTGTGAAACAGGCACAGGGATACAAATTCGCGGAGATAAAACAGGGGTTGGAGCTTGGCCGATAGAGTTGGCTGTTAGATTTCAAATTCTTCTTTGAACCCTGTCTAAGAGATATCAACTAAACCAGATGTATGAACAATACTCTATGCATGAGCGAATGGTGGCTTTGTAAAAATACAGGATACTCCCATGTGTGAGTAATTTTTTAGCCCACCTTCTTCGCAGCAATCTTCACAATGTCCTGAAAATATGTGTTCTAATTCGTGTAGTATATGATGCATTATTGCCATAATGTCGTGTTAATAATGGTCGAACAATTGTGACGTTCACTGTAATAGTCAATACTCTAAGATTTTTGTTTCCTTGTTTTTGTTTGACTATTGAAAATAAATAAACTTATTTAAATGATTAATACGCTATAAAAATAAAACGATTAAAATAGTTATAACTAATTAATGAGAGACAGTTAACTATTTCTGAAACTAAAGTCGATCTAGAAGTTCTGCTCCGACGGCAAAGCTAGCACACATTGGCTCTACCCTCGTGGTGCAATCTAATCCCACAAGCAATATCGACCATGCGCTAGAGTATCAGACCAAGTGTAGGTCATGAAGGTCTACTAAAATCATTGATCGTTTTTCTTGTACAGTTCTGATAATCGTGTTGTTAGCTTCGATAAAATTATGGTTATTACGTTTGAGTTGAACATGATTTTTATAGAAGATAATTGATCGGTATTTAAATTTATTCTCAGAATGAGAAACAACAAATTTAACTCCAAAGAAATATTTTTAATCATATTTGTACGGTTTTGTAGTGATTACGTGTTTGAGTTCTTTTTTTTTTTTTTTTTTTTTGCCATTTTGCGTCGTCATTGTTGTGCATTGTATACACATGGAAGTCGGAAATAAACGAAGAAACGAGTGATGATTAAGAAACAACCTAAAATCAAAACTTAATCCGAAATTCTGTAGTAACAATTCTTATGTAACTTTGATTGGAACTCTTTTAGTGTTAGAGACACAAAAAAACACACGTCAAATGTTTAAACACCTTCTCTAACTGTGGTCTTTTAGAATTGGAATATTTCTGCAACAATACTTGTAAAGTTTCCCATTAGGAATTTCTTTGTCTTCTTGCTTGCCTCTTTGCATAATGTTGTTCATGTTCAAAATTACATCAAATCGATCAAATGGTTTCGAAAATATTGACTTTGGTACTTATACAGAATACAAACCATGCTGTTTTCAGACATGATTTTTATAGTCAATGCGTGACAAGGCGAACGTCAGAGCGGCAGACACAGAAATTGCGCTGCGCCTGCGCAACTGGACTAAAACCATTTGCATAAGTGTGGACCTTGAGGGCATAAAAGATGGTAAATTTTATTTTAGTGTAAAAAGTCTTGATGTTTTAGTTAGACAGATGTCCGCATGTTGTTCGTTTCTGTGTCAACTGCCATTGTGGGAGAATAGGAAAAGACGACAAAACAGAAAAAAACAACAATTTTCATGTTAAATTTAGTTTTTACAGCATCTTTCATTTATTAAATTGTTAGGTGAAAGTATAGATAGTTTATAGAATGGGTTTAGAGCAGTTAACCAAAGTTTTTGTAGTACTTCTGCAGTTTAGGAACCTTGCTGAAATAATAAGGTTATTCATTAAAAACATAATGCAAATTACCCCCTCCTCCTTTCCTTTTGCATTGTTATTGTAATTATTAGAAATACTTTGTAAATTACAGAAAACTTGATCGGAAAGTTAGTAGCCACAAAAAGAAAAATACTGTTTTGGTTTGTTCCTCTTCCAGAAAAAAGCAAATCGAAGTTCAGTTTTATTGAACTGAACTTCGATTTGCTTTTCCTGGAATAGGACAATTTGTCTTTATGGTCACGTGGTAATTAATCGTGCATCATATTTGAGAGGAAATTGCTTGTTTAGAATTAGAAATTTTTCTATATCTTTCAATAAGAGATTTAACCGTACAAACTTCCAATAATATTAGCACCATTAGAAGGTTGGCATGGCATGACTTAATCGTGAATCCAATTTGCAATAAATGCCACACTTCTTTATATATATATATATATATATATATATATATATATATATATATATATATATATATATATATAAAGTAGTAGCGTTCGTGTGTGTGTTTGTGACTGTGTGTACAACTCCCAATGACCAAAGAAATATAAAGCCATATGTGTGTACAACTCTCCTGGTCAAGAAATATTAATGCCTATGATAGGATATTTCTGTCAACGAGAGACTTACATCTTCTTAAAAGTATTCGTATATATGTGTGTCAACAAGGGATATATAGAGGTTTATTTAATATGTAGCTATAATAATTGTTCCAAACACAATTTCTAATGTATAAATATCACAATATATAAATATCAATCATAAATTGATTATTAAAATATTATTAAATATATATTATTAAATATAAATTTCTAATGTATAAATATCACAATGTATAAATATCACAATGTATAAATATCACAATATTATGCTTGCATGAACAAACTAGCAGGGTCACCCGATATAGCTTACGTTTGAAACGTCACATTGGCCTATCTGAACAACTTTCGGTCAAAAATCTATATTTGATACTAATTCATTATTTTCAAATGAAATTATTTCCTGATATCTTCACTCCAATATAATTGTATTGTCTTGCGTTTGTCCACTGTCCAACCCGCATCGGTTTTTCCCATCTGAGTAATTGTTCAGACTTGATATATTCAAAAGGCTTATAATTAGTGAGTTGATGCTGATAAGCTAGTCAAATCTATTGTCCTCATCGGGCACATAGACATTCTATAAACTTAGAACTGATCCAAGGGGGCTTGAAACCAATCTTCATAAATGTTATTTCATGCTAGCAGGGATACCTGGCGTCGTCCGGGATTCTGATGTTACAAGGAAAGGCTTTCCCCTTTCCATGTAAATAAGAATAATATTAGATAAGTGAAAATAAGATTAGAATAAGCCGAGACTCGAACCTTGTAAGCAAGGTTTAGAACTGGAATGTAGAATTTAGTCTATTGATAAATTCTATTAGAAATCGTTAGATATTGTTTGTATCGTAAAAAGAATTGCTTGTTCATTCTAAGAATTAGTTAGTCAGAGAAGAGTCAGTCGGCAGTCAGTCAGAGAGAGGGTTGAGAGTCAGTCAGTTGGCAGTCAGTGGTCAGCTGGCCCTTTGGAAGCGAAGGGTAGAAGATTAACCATGTAGATATAAGTGAATTCATGACGTCATCAGCATTCGACCGATCCAATGAATAAAGAATCATCTTTGTGTTTTTGTAAAACTGTTGTCATATGTTATCTTTCAACACTCAAAAGGTAATGCGTTAAACATCTTGTAATGAACATTGTGTAACCCTTACAAGAATATGCATTTCCCCTCCTCTGTGTTACGAACTTGTATACATCTACAGTCCGTATCTATATATGAAGTCCCAAGCATCCCAGAACTGTATAAATATGTCTCTCCCCTCTCATCATCATCGTCATTCGTGTATGGCCCCAATATGAATCCCCCACCATATTTCTTTAATATGTACCCCTATGCAACACTAATTTCCGCACACTGCATAGATTACAGTAAGGAAAATAGTAAAAATAAGTAATCTGTGTAATATCCTTTTCGAAATGACATAGTAAAATTTTAAATAAATCGTTGAAAATTTGTTACATAATAACATAAAAAAATCGCTTAAAATATCGGTTCCCTTTACTGTTTCAGCTGACCCCTAAAAACTGAATATTAAAATTAGGTGCCTATATTTTGTCCGGTGGAATGGTGAAAAAAATATCAATTTTGTGAAGATTTTTGTGTAGTTTTTTCTTTTCTTGTTTTTAGCTTGATGCACAGACGTTCAGATATAACTTTACTTTATATATAAACCTAATGATGATCGGGATTTAATGAGCGTCATTACTATGTACTTTTGCACTATGCTCATTACTAGAGCTAGGACAACAGAATATTCTTTTCAGTGTTTTATACTCTCAAGTGTATATCAGTTGATATCTTTTATGCTTTTATATAGAGTGGTGTGGTTCTCAGTTGATTAACTGTGTTGGATGTATACGCGAGAGTCAAAACAATGATAGGAATATGCTGTTGTCATGGCCCTACTCATTACACATATTGGTTCCTTTGTTTTTATTGCGCCATTTGTCACCAAATATCGATGGAATACGCTGAAATGTTTGAAAACTTTTGATCAGTTTAAATATTGGTTTGAATTTCATTAAAATCGAATATAAGCGTATTTGATGGGTAGAAAGTGGGGTACATGTGACTGTGACGATACGCCTTTCTATGATCATCACTAAAAATAAAATATCGATCAGTATTAAATATTAAAATCGATGAAATTTATTGAAAATATTTTTTTCTTTAAAACACATGTTAGCCACCCAGAGCATCGCTGAATTGCCTGAGCAAGAAGATTATTTTAAAAAGAAAAATGAAATTTAAGGACAAATATGGTTAAATGGGGGGGGGGTTAAGAATTTAACTTGACTAGACTCTATAAACAATAACAAGAAGGACTTTTAGATAAATAAAGAGAAATATGTTTTTAGAAAAAGGAATGTTAGTTTTCATAACTAGCACAAACAATAATTTAAAAATAGGTCTGACCTCTAGATTCTGATGTGGTTGCTTAAGATGACGTGAATCTTAGGAGAGAACTTGAAAAGAGTTGAAAGTCAGTCGAAATACAAAATTCATAAGGATCGGTTAATAAATAAAGATAAAAAGAACTATATATACTTAATGAGTGTTAACATTTACAAAAAAATTATATAGTGTTAATATTTACAAAAAAATTATATATGTTAACATTTACAAAAAAATTATATAGTGTTAACATTTACAAAAAAAATTATATATGTGCCGATGTTACTCCTTGTACGTTTTAGAATATATATTCCAAAATCCACATTCGTTTGGAAGATTTATTTTTCATTTTATTTTTCATTTTTTCATTCTGTTTAATTTTTCATTCTATTTGTGCATTTTTTCATTTTATTTTTTCATTTGTTTTCATTTTTGTTTAATTTCCTTTTCATTTGATTTTTCATTATTTTATTTTTTATTTTTTCATTTTAATTTTATTTTTTCACTTTTTCATTTTTAGTTCATTTTTTAAATAAAAAATTTGTAATTTTATTTTTCATTTCTTTTTTTTTATTTTCTTTTATTGTCATTTATTTAATTTTTTTTTTTTTTCATTCTCGGTTTTATTTGCAAAACGTGTATTCTGCCTACCTCTTTTATTTTTTCTTCTTCCTTTTCCACCATCGTAGGTTCACACGGAAATGGACAAACAAGCCCCCTCCCCCTCATTCGCCCCTTGGTTATTTCCAACCGAACTTTAACAAAACAGCGATGTCGGCCAACTTCCTATAAGGGTCAATCTTTTTTCTTCTCTTATCCAATGCACTCAACCGATTTCTCGTATTTATTTATCATTAATGGAAGAAATCCTAATAGTATGTTTTGACGTTCGCCCCACAACTTCCGAAATTATGACAAGAAGCTTCGAACGCTTCGTCGGAAAAGATCAAAAGGCAAAAGGCAATGGTGCACATTACTTTCCTCGGATAAGTTTCCGTTACTTTCGAAACGCACAAACAACAGGAACGGATATTCTTAAGACGTGTCCGTTCGACCTGTGTCCATAACACGCAGAATCATTATATGCAGCGAAAAATAACTTCTCTACTAAAGAGGTAGAATTAGAACTTGGTTAAGGTTCACTATCCTTAGGTGAAATATCCGTTACTGTGTAGTTTTTAAACAAGGTATTTTAAGTTCGAACCTACTTAAATAACCTTGCGATCTGTAGTTATATGGAGAGGATTATTGATAGTTCTATTGTTTTGTTTTTGTTTTGTTTTTACTAATCGAGTACCAATTATCAAAGTTTAAAGTTACTCGAGGATAAAATTTAATGCGATGGATATATTAACAATATACGATTTAAAGTATTAATGTTTTAAAAATGTCAGTTGGGAAACAAGGATATTAATTGCTAGTGTGATTCTCGAGGAAACCCAAGGATGCTATCGCCGTCCAAAATGGCCCTTCCAAGGGCTAGGACTACAACACATTGGTAACTTCGATAGTCGGGAAATACATATACAAGATAAATATGTTTAAGAGATTCGCCATTTTTTTTTTTCAGAAAAGATTTTCGGATGCTAAAACCAACGAAATTTAATGGAAGTATACTCTTTATTGAAATTTTTATTTAACAAAACTTTTTTTTTTTAATCCAACAAAGTTTGTGACATATTAATAAAACATGTTATATTTAGAAGGTGAACAGGCCAAAAACTTCCTAAAATACTTATTTCTATCAGCGAGCAATAAATATATTAACAATATACGATTAATATGTTTCATATAAAATGTTTCATATAAAATGTTTCACATAAAAAGTCGTCGCGGGTTTCTTTATTGAAAATTGGAATTCCTCTGCAACTATTATCGCATGTTCATTTTTTTTTTTTACTACCTTCGTCTCCTTTTTTACTAATACTACTACTACTACTACTACTACTACCCCCCGTCTTCTACTTTTATTACTATGACCATAACATTTTTTATTAATGTTATAAACGTTGTGACATTTAAAAAAAATATCGCAGTTTTTAATAAAAATTACAATTCCTCTGCAACTACAGTCGCATTTGAAACATTCTTCTTAATAAAAAAAGAAGTACAGTTCTTATAAGTTGCATTTGTTTCGATGTCACAAATTCTCTTCTAAAAAATTGAATCTTTTAGTCAAACAATTTTACCCCTTACATCAATGACTTACTATATAAAAACGCCGTGCTTAAAACTAAACAAAAATTCTATGAACAGGGTTTCTTTCCCAGAACTGTATACCAGTGAAACATAATAACGTAGATTTGTTTTCCAGCTGACTATAACATGGTCGTTTTCAAGTTTAATGTAAATCAGTTCTTGTTGAGTCGTCCTCTTATATAATTAAATCCTCCGCAAGTGTCACAATTACTGATCGTCACATTGTTGTCTCACTGTCTACCTAAGACTCATTAACCCTTATCCTAGAGTAACCTCCGGGCCTTGATAAGCGATGGCCTTCAAGTAAAAAATAAATAAATAAATAATAATAATAATAATAATAATAATAATAATAATAATAATAAGAAGAAGAAGAAGAAGAAGAAGAAGAAGAAGAAGAAGAAGTTAGGTGTTTAAAGAGTAATAATAAGCATTTGATTTTTCAAACAGAATATTTTACTTACCGCATTTAGAATTTAAAAGAGAGGGAGATAGAATTAAACATTAAACTTAAATTCTTTTTTATACTCCATTGAAATTTGGATTTCTGTTTCAATTCATTGCAGCTAATCAATAAACTGACTTCATTAATACATGCTAAATTGATTATTGTAAAATTAAAACTGATTCAGGTGAGATGACAGAGGAAAATATTAAATTTGGTGATGGAGAATCCAGGAAACCGGGGATATCGATTTGGAGGCTTGGATAAAATGAAAGATTGCTGCAATAAATTCGAATATAATGTTCAGTGCCATTTCTGTAGGGTTGATATATACCTTCCTCGACATTTTCAGGCAGAGGAGACTCAAGCGATTAGCAATAAATTAATTTCTCAAAGAGGGTGGCTAAAGCAATATCTCATCACGACAGATCATCAATTCAAAAATGGCCTCGACAATCAATCTAATAGATAGACTGATTGTCGAGGACATATCCTTGAGTGATATGAACAATATTAACAGGAGTAAGCTAAGCTTGACCTACCAGTTCGTCGATTGTTAATTCACACTAAAATTGCTTCAGAACATCTTGGGCAAGGTGTTCATTATTACATAATCTCGTTTTACTTATGTTTTGACTGTCCTATATTTCAAAACCAGTCATCCAGAATACAACAACAAACTGCATCCAGTCATGAGGACCTAATTTGGGAGTTTGAGGCAGTGGCACCTTAAAACTTTAATTAACAATATTTTAAACTGCAAAGCGCGTGGTTCAGTGGGGGAAGATGTGGCTAGTTACCTTTAATGCATCTAAAACCAAACTCCTATCTTTACATCATCAACGCTCTGATCCCCAGCTGGCATCAATTGTGATGGATGGCTCTCGTCTGGGTGAGGCCCCGTGTTTTGACAAGCTTCTGGGTTTGACCTTTACTCCTGATCTGAAATGGAACACTTACATCAAGTCTGTTGCCAAGGTCGCAGGAAAGATGGTGGGATCCTTCTATCGCTCCAGAAGATTTCTCACTACTGATGCAATTCTCTATCTATATAAAAGCCAAGTACGGCCAAGGATGGAATACTGTTGCCATATCTGGGCAGGACCTGCCAAAAACAGCCTATCATGCCTTGACAGAGTACAAAATAGACTTCGTGGTTTAGTGGGGGATGCCCTTTTCTCTACCCTGCAACCCCTCTCCCACAGAAGAGACGTTGCGAGCCTGTCCTTGTTTTATCGTTATTTTCATGGCAGGTGCTCGTCTGAACTCCAATCCCTGGTCCCCCCTCGCCAATCTTTCACGAAAAACACCCGTCTAGCTGAATCCACTGTGAAAAATTTCCCCCACTCTTTATCTGTGCCTAAATCAAAACGCGGATTTCATGAGCAAAGCTTCTTTCTTAGAACTGCACGCCTGTAGAACTCTGTTCCGTCTGCCTGCTTCCCTCCGGACTACAACTTGGATGTCTTCAAGTCCAATGTTAACAAATTCCTAATGAACCGCCCCCCCCTAATTAAACACTTCATAAAATCTCCTCACTAACGTGATGTACTTGCAATAACCCTTATCCCTGAGTGGCTTCCGGGCCTTGATAAGTGGTGATCACTGTGTAAAAAAAAAAAAAAAAAAAAAAGGAACTTTTACTAAAAGATTACATGTTATTCTTCTTGGTTGATTTTCCTTTTCGGGTGTTTATTTAAGAATGTCTTCATTAGTGATAAGACGATTCCAATATTTTCTTGATTCCGATACAATTACGGATTCCGGTTCTGATTCTTTTAAAATCTTTAAATATGTAGGTATTGAGTTTTGCTTTTTTTTTTTAGATTATAATAAAATCCGATGTAATATCTGTATGTATTTTCATTAACGTAAAAATAACACTAGTAGAGATGCTATATAGATGTTAGTTTTGCTGGTAGTTTTAAATCAATGAATATTCATCATTTTATTATTAATGCCAGCAATGGTAAATTAAGTGTTGTTACAAAAAAGCAACAAACAATTGTTTTGGATATTACAGACACAAATTTTTCCGATAACCTTCAAACTTTCAAATTCCTGATTTCAACACTAATCTCTATATTAGAGTGTGAGACCATGCAGTTCCCTGTCTTACAATTAACACCGACCTCAACGTTGTTTTCATCGTCTTTTTTCCCCTCTGTCTCTTCTGTTTTGTCGTCTTTCATATTGGTGACCCCCACTCCCCGATGGCACGGGTTCACAAATATAAAAAAACAAAACACAAAAAACACAAACTCTGACACATTTTGTATAATTCAGTTGGGTTCTAGGAATATGTGTGACACTATCACAAGAAACAACCCTCAACGTGCACGTCTTAGTTGCCTGCGAGACCATGTTCGTCAGTTGCTTGATCAATTCATTTCTCCATTTGCTCCGAGCCACAATCCATCTTCGACTGGGTCAAATTTGAACTGTCCTCAACTATCGCAAACATAAGACTGTCCGTAAACTATTTCGCATTGTCGTAAACTGTTACAAGACTCATTGTCACTCCTAAAACTGCCGATAAACTAACTCTAAATATACTAACATTTATGTCAGGTCTTTTTTCCACCACACTTTGATTAACAATCTTATTTTAGTTCCTTTTATGTATGTTGGTGAACAACTTTCTATATCTTTGTTCTACCAATAAACTTATTTGCTCGGGTTTTTTTTCTTATATTTCTCCTTTTTTTTACTTCCCAACACTTGAGGGATGACGTGGATAGTATTACAAGAGCATTGTAGGATGCGATATATTTTTCTAAATGAATATTAACAAAGTACGTGTATTTCCAGTAATATCATACAAATGTAAATCGGCTAGTCAGAATCCAAATTTGATGTGTTAAATGCTAGTTAGGTGCCATTTTTAAAAGTCCGTCTAACATAATTTTATATATTATCGTATATAATTTTTTCTCATATTTTCTACTATTTTAGGGTATATGTTTGAATCTTGAGGAGGTACAATCAAGATTTACTACGTGCAACATCCGATCCCTACATGCAGATGATTGACATTTGAGTTCATTTATATATATATATATATATATATATATATATATATATATATATATATATATATATATATATTGCTTATTTGTTTTTGTTTCCGATACTTTTAGAATGAATTCAATTATTTATACGAAAGTGCATTTTTACCTAAATGCGAGTTGGGAATAATTTTCCCTTTTACTAATTTGGTACCCTCAAATGGGGGGGGGGGCAGCATATGTATTGTTTTTGAATTTTAATTATCTACGACTCATTAGAGTGGCTGAATCTCTCTCTCTCTCTCTCTCTCTCTCTCTCTCTCTCTCTCTCTAAATATATATATACATATATATATATATATATACATATATATATATATATATATATATATATATATATATATATATATATATATATATGGAGAGAGAGAGTAAGATGATTGATAATTTATAATTCAAATTAAAAATCGGTTTCATAAGGAAGAACAAACAAAATCAATAAATTGTATGATCGTTTCGAGGACATATCCCTACCGTAGAGTCGTTTTCCAGCTGAAGTGCGTGTCACTCTTGATGGCCCAGATGACTTGATATCGACAATAATTCTTGGACAATAATTTTATCATATAGTTTTTTGAAACAAAGTCTCCTCATCAGCAAAAATATTGGGTATTTTTTTTAAAGGCACCAAAAATAAAACTAGCATTTTTTAGGTAGATGTATCTTTTAATGGTTCGCCTTCTAAAAGTCGTAAGTATCATCGTCAAAGCATTCATTCGGACTGTTGTACTAATACATTAAAATATACTCTGCTCTTCGGACTGTTGTACTAATCCCCTTAATATATATATATATATATATATATATATATATATATATATATATATATATATATATATATATATATACACTGCGTGTCAAATTATTAACGAGATAACATTTTTTACCAGGTTCAGAAATTTACTGGTAGTTTTGTATCAAAAGCTTCGGAAACGTTGGCAATGCTGAGCTGCACATACTGTGAAATTTTCATACTGTTCCACGCAATGTAAACAACTGTGCGTACTATGAAATTTTCGTATTTTTTCTGCGCCGTCGACTTCCATCGTAATTACCGAATCCACGGTATTTGAAATGTGTCAAATTATTAACAAGGCAGTTTGTTTCATCAATAAAATGGGTCATAAAGTTGGTTTGAGTAGTTCTGAAAAGATTACTATTACAGAACAGCTAGCAAAAGGTAAAACTACTCTCGAAATATCGAAAATAATTGGAAGGTACCATCAAACTGTGAAGAACTTTGTCAAGGACCCTACAAAGGTACGTAAGAGAGCTGATAAAGGTAAATCTAGAGTTGTTTCCGCCGTACTCTACTCCAAATTAAACGTGAAGTTGTTAAGAACTCTGGGCAGACAAGTCGAGAAGTCTTTGACCAAGCCGAATTGAAGAATGTCTCAAAAAGTACTCGATGTCGCCCTCTGAAAGAAGTAGCAAAGTCTGTTAAGCCTGTGGCAAAGCCTCCATTAAAGCAACATCGATTGAAATGGGCAGAAAACAGATTATTCCAAAGATTTGTTCACGGATGAAGTGCGTGTCACTCTTGATGGCCCAGATGACTGGAGCAAGGGATGGGGTCCTAGGTCATCAGCGTTTAAGGCGCCAACAAGGTGATGGTGGGATAATGATTTGGGCTGAGATTATCGGAGGTACTTTAGTTGGCCTATGGAGAGTCCCAGAAGGCGTAAAAGTGACGTCAAATGCTTACATAGTTTTTCTGAAGGAGCACTTTGAACTATAACTGAAGAAGCAAAGGTTGGCGTTCAGAAGAACCATTATTTTTATGCAAGATAATGCTCCCTCGCATGCAGAAAACAAAAACAAAGAGTATTTGCAACAACTGGGGTTCTCTGGGCTACGGAAGATGGAGTGACTTTCGAATTCACCAGATTTGAACGCAATTAAGAACCTCTGGCGTATCATGAAGCGAGGCATAACTGTTGACGAAATCACAAATTTGACTAATTCTGTGGACCAACGTCTTTTACGAGTCATTCATAAATAAGGATCGCCTATCCCCTACTAATTATGTCAGCGTAGAAATTGCTATGTAGTTATTGTGTTCTAAGCATTTTTCCTAGTTCATTTAATGTTTGAAAATTATTTTAATAAAAAGTTATGAGTATATTTATGGCACAATGACGTAGTTCCTTTTGAGAGAGCTGGGGGCTTCTACATTAATACACCTTCTGCCTAACTTGGTCTTTACTTGTGATGTGCAGATGTGTTAAGTAGGTGTTTGTGATTTTGAAAATGTTCTGCTATGACTCAAGCCAAGAATGACAGTTTGTTTATAATATTGAACCAAGGCAAAACGATATAAGACCTTAGAATTTGAAAGGTCAAACCCGAAAGAACATACAAAAACAAAACAATGTTTAAACGATATGTATGAATGACCCCCCTCTCTCTCTCTCTCTCTCTCTCTCTCTCTCTTTCTCTATGTTTCTCTTTCATTCCTTTTTTTTCTCTCTTTCAATGAAGAAAGAAAGAATTAAATGTAATTTCATGGTTTTAAACAGTTGAAGCTTGGGTTCTGAAGTCGACGGACGAACGCAACATAGCATGCATCTGGTTCCAACTGGTCTTTATAAAAATATGCTCCTTAAATCTTAAATAAATTATATATTTTTATAAAAATGCATTTGTTTGCTATTTTTGTATAAGCGTTAAATTTTAGCATGCCATTAATGTAACGACGCAATGAAGGCAAGAAGCGACCCATGCCAGCCAGTTATAGCCGACGACATCTCGACCCGGTTTTGTTGATGTTTCCAACATGTGCTTATCGTTTGGATATTGTTTATTACCCCGGGGAGCTGGTTGCGTTCCCGGGACGTTCCTCAACCAAGTAACTAACCCCGGGGGAACGATACAACCATATATTGTGATTTTTTTCTCAACCTTGTTAATAACTTGACACACTGAAATCAACAGATATTTTTGTGTTCTACCATAGTTTCGCTAATACTGCTTTACATACTTTTATTTTCTGACTGGAGTAGCTGAATAGTATTGTAAACACTTTCTCAAAGTTCCATGGATTTTTATTCACTTGTTCCTTAAATATTAATAAAAAATGTAAACTTGTTCATAATTTGATATATATATATGTGTCATGTGACGTAATGTGCTACTGGTACCATGTAACCAAGTACTACCTGCTGCATGGTCGGGTAACCGGCGACTAAACTGGTTCTCCCACTAGCTTGCCTGGTGAGGAGGGTGGCTAGTCTCCCAGAAGGATCAAAAACAAGATCTTACAAAGGGCGGATGAACCCTCCTAGGGTCAACGGCCAACTAGCTCCACATGCACTTATATGCATGTGTTTATATGTGTATGTGTGCGTATGTGTATGTGTGTATATATATATGTACATATATATATATTACAAACATTTAAAAAAAGAACATAGCTGTCCCCCCTCCAATGTTAGAAAGGTCCTCGTTGACAACACAAAAATTATACAACGGGAAAATAATGTAAAAAAATTAAAGATTCTTGAAGCGTCGTACATTAGAACTCTTCAACCTAATATAAATGACATTGCATTTCAAAAAAGTAGTAACGTTCTGAAATGTCTTGCGTAGTCCGTGTTGGACGGACTTCGTACATGGTGTCTACGAACTTGCTGGTTTTAACACTCGAATTTTTAATCGACTTTTATTCTTAATCGACTTTTATTTTAACTCATCACTGACTATATATATTTTAGTTTTCATTTTTAATCCTCATTTTCGCAATCCTGTATTTTTAACACCTGATGATGATTCATGGACGAATCGAAAGCGCTCGTAACAGCAACATGTATGGATCCTTTATTAATATTTTTGATTTTGAAACAAAAAAGACAATACGAAAAATTGAAAAATTAAAAAAAAGAATTATAAGAAAAAAAGTCTCCGTTGTATTTAATAATATTTGCTTGAATATATATATATATATATATATATATGTATATATATATATATATATATATATGTATATATATATATATATATATATATATATATATATATATATATATATATATATATATATATATATATATATATATATATATATATATAGCGGAGTTTGAAATCCCAGGTTGGTGTCTGGCGCGCAATATCTCACTTCATGGGCAGGTAGTGGCTCTTTAGTCTGGTTGACAGTCTACCTAAGTGATGGAAAACTCTATTACAAAGCCTGAGATGCAGCTGTTAATTAGTTCCGTGGCATATTTTTCACCAACTGATGTTATCGGCTGTTTCCAAAAGTGTGAATGGTTCTACACAAGCCATTACCACTTAAATCAAATCATTGTGTGGGTAGCCATGAGTTTGCTCACTCTGCTTTCTTACAACATCCAAAAAGGTAAGCAAAAAGTTCCATCAGGCGAAGTCCACTGGTGATGGGGTACTGGTGGTGGAGGCAGGTGGAGGATACCACTGGAGGCCTTTAGTCGATACTCTGCACAGTTGGCGGCGTAGTAGGTGATGGCTGTTCTTGTGTAAAAATTTGTGAACAATTGCACAGTTCGTGTCCTCTACTATGTGGCAAAGCAGATCTTTTCTAGATGTAGCACTGCTTTCCCTAGACAGGGAGGGAGCGATAAAAGGAGCCCTAGAAAAAGCTTGTTCACACAAAAGCTTGTCATCTTGCTGCCGTTGACTGGCTATCCAATTGTGCAGTCGAAACAGAAACTCAATTCGAAATACAAAGCATGCGTTCAATTTTCGAACGTGAAATGTAAGAACATTGCTTGATAGTGATGATTCTTTCGAGAGGAAGACGGCGCTAGTTGCAAAAGTACTGAAACAATACAACACTGACATTGCTGCCTTGTCTGAGACACATCTTTTGGGATCGGGTGAATTGAAAGAAATTGACGATGGTTACACGTTCTTTTAGTCAGGTCGGAAAGAGGTGGAGAGGCATGGTTCCGGTGTTGGCTTTGCAATAAAATTAAATATTGCTGACTCTCTTGAGGCTCTTCCTCGGGGCAGTGACGATCGTTTAATGGACCTTAGAATGGGACTCACAGCTGGAACGGGACTGACAGTGATAAGTTGCTATGCACCAACTCTAAATGCAGAAGAGGTAGAAGCCACAAATTTCTATGAAAAGCTTAGTGACATAGTAAGAAACATAAGCTTTCATGACAAGATCTTACTGATGGAAGAGTTCAATGCCTGGATAGGTTCGGACAGGGAGACATGGGGAAATGTGATTGGGGCTCATGGTATGGGGAAAATAAATGACAATGGAATTCGCTTGTTGTCATTTTGTAGTGAACATGGGCTCTTCATTACAAATACTATGTTTCAGCAGCCAAATCGTTGTAAAAGCACATGGATGCACCCAAGGTCCAAGCATTGGCATCTTATTGACTTTGTTATAACCCGGAAAAGAAACAGGAGAGATATTCTTTTGAGTCGTTCATTTCATGACTCATGTTGGCTGTCGGATCACGCCCTGATTCGATGCAAGACATCAGTGAAACTACGTCCTAAGGGTAGAAGGCATACAATTAAGATGCCAAAGCCATTGAATATGAAAGAACTGAACACTGAAAAGAAATAAGAATTATCTTCTAAGTTAGATGCGAAGTTAAACGAAATTGTGATAAACAATGATATTGAAGAGTCCTGGAAGAAATTGCGGGATGCCATCTATGAATGTTCAAGCGAAGAGGAAGCATCAGGATTGGTTCGACGAAAATGACATTGAATTTCAGGGTATTTTAGACCGGATGCACTCTTTGCACAGGGCCTGGATATCAGACAAGAATTCTGCAGCGAATAGGTCGGCTTATCTCAGTGTCAGGGGGGATGTTCGGAGCCGATTGAGGAAAATAAAAGAAGATTGGTGGTCTGCAAAAGCCTCTGAGCTCCAGGCTGCTTTTGATAAGAAAGACGAGGGTATTTTATGAGGGCCTGAAAGAAGTTTTTGGACCACAACAATGTGGTACTTCACCCGTTATGGGAGCAGATGGGACAACCTTGTTGAATGATAAGAATGACATCCTTAACCGCTGGAAGGACCATTTTGAAGGAGTGCTGAATTCTTCTTCTGGTGTTGACGATGATGTTTTGAGTTTTTTGCCTGCAAGAATCCAAATACCAGAACTAGATGTGATTCCTAATTTTTCTGAAGTTCTCGCATCTGTAAAACAAATGCTACTGAGAAAATGTGCAGGTGATGATGGTATACCGGCTGAAATATTAAAGTTTGGGGGGAACACACTTTTGAAAAATCTTTAGGAATTATTCATCAGGATCTGGGAAAGCGGTTCTGTACCTCGGGATTTTAGGAACTCGTCAATAATCCATCTCTTCAAGAATAAAGGAAAGCACATTGATTGTGATAACTATCGTGGAATATCACTGTTCTCTGTGGCTGGAAAAGTACTAGCCAGGGGCATTTTGAACAGGATAATCATTCATCTAGTAGACAAAATTTATCCTGAGACGCAGTGTGGTTTTAGATCTGGAAGGGGAACCATCGACATGATCTACTGTTTACGCCAAGTTGCAGAGAAGACACGTGAGAAAAATCAGGATCTGTTTGTCGTTTTTATCGACCTAACCAAGGCGTTTGACTCTGTCAACAGAGTCGCACTTTGGAAGGTTTTGAATAAAGTTGGAATCCCTGAAAAATGTTAAATGTGATAATATCCTTTCACGAGAATATAGGGGCACGTGTAAGAGCAGACGGAAAGTTCTCCGAGTCATTCAAGGTAAAAACCGGTACGAAACAGGGTTGTGTTATGGCACCTGTGCTCTTTGCCATCTTCTTTTCAATCATGCTCGAGCATGCTTTTAAAGATTACACGCAAGGTGTCCATTTTGAGTTTAGAACTACCGGGGGTCTTTTTAATCATCAAAGATTCAAAGCTAAAACACTAACAAGAAGCAAAATGGTTTGTGATTTTCTTTTTGCAGACGATGCTGCACTCGTGGCCACTTCATTTGAAGAAGCACAAGAATTAGTTGACAAGTTTTCCAATGCCGCAAAAGCATTTGGTTTGACGATTAGTATTAAAAAGACAGAAGTTATCTACCAACCAAAGCCCACTCCGTTGCAGCAAGGTGGTGTGAATATTCCGAAACCAGAATATGTGGAACCGCCGCAGAAAATCTTAGTGAATAGACAGCCTCTAAAGTATGTTAAATCCTTTGCATATCTCGGAAGTAAAGTGAATTCGTCAGCATCACTTGATGATGAGATATTGAGCAGAATTTCAAAGGCCTTCGGCAAACTGTGGTCAAAAGTATGGAATGAAAGACGTTTGACTCTAAAGACCAAAATCAAAGTTTATTGTGCAGTGATTGTTTCGATACTCCTGTATGGATCGGAAGCCTGGACCCCATACCGTGGGAAGATTGAGCAACTGGATACATTCAGTAAGCGTTGCCTTCGCAGCATATGTGGATTAACATGGAAAGACAAGGCCCCTAACTCGGGATTGTTTGCTAGGTGCGACATTTTAAGTAATGAGGCCTTCCTGATGAAGTTACAGCTTCGGTGAGCTGGTCACCTTGTTCGCATGGATGAAAACCGTCTTCCTAAGCAGCAAGTATACAGTCTACTGAAAGAGAGCAATCGAACTGTGGGTCGTCCATTTCTGAGGTACAGGGATAAGCTGAAAGACAATCTTAAGCACGCAGGCCTGAACCCAAAAATCTTTGAAGAAGATGCTGCAGATAGAAAATTGTGGAGGGAAAAATGTTTTGCGTGCATTAATACATACATTGACACACAGCTATCGAATCAAACAAATCTTCGTAGAGCAAGAGTAGGAACAGCACCTTCCCAGCCTGTATCCTGTGAGTCGTGCGGCTTGGTTTGTGGGAGCAGAGCTGGCCTCGTGTCACACATGCGGCACAAGCATTGAGGGCAGAGTGAAACAGAGCGAATTTTTGGCCCTTATGCGTCGAACACGACGGGAGAGTCCATTATATATATATATATATATATATATATATATATATATATATATATATATATATATATATATATATATATATATATAAGAGATAAGGGTGTTTCGATTTCGATTCTAGCCGATAGTACGCAAATCATATATATATATTATTTGCATACTATCAGCTAGAATATATATATATATATATTATATATATATATATATATATATATATATATATATATATATATATATATATATATATATATGATTTGCATACTATCAGCTAGAATCGAAATTTGGATTAGTTTTGATTTCACTATATTATTATACATTAGATTCAATATAATAATCGATAGAGAATTGTCTCTGTAATAGTAAATAATAATCTGAATGAATTAAAATATCATATTTAAGCGTATCCTATGACTGGGCAAAACCGGGCGACCTGCTAGTGTATGTTTATACTGACTTTGTCATTTCCAACAAGTTTCGTTTTCTGTGGGGGTCGGAAGGTGTTCCAAATTTCCATGACCACAAGCCCGACTCTTGCACAATTCTCTTGATATTCAACTACCAATGCCTCTTCAACTGTAACTAAAAATCCCGTCCCTCCATCACCCCACCACCATCCTCTCTTGAGCCAACCTAATATTAAGGAAGAATAAGTATTTATTTTTTCTCTACTTGATTTGCATGAGATTTAAGTTGAACACGCTTTAGACTTTTTGCTTTTCTTTCCTACCATATTTCTTGGTTCAATTTTCTCATTCCTTTTCGACTTTCGTTATTATTATTTTCTGAATATCGATTACTTTATCGAAGGCTTCCATCGACTCTTCTTTTCCTTGATTTTGATGCGAAAATCGATCGTAATGCATTCACTCTTTTAGGTTTTGTTTTATTTTTAGCTTTGTACTTGTTTCGCGAACACTCTTGGACAAAGTTAATATTGGCACAAGGCTGCATTTCTAAAGCATCGATTGCAAAATATACACTGTGTCTACCTGTGTGTATTCATGCATACACGAGCCAACTAACGTGCGTACATGTGTGTATATATGCATATATAAACACACTGACATGTGTGCATGTGTGTAGATACATGCATATACAATCACACTGACATGGGGACCTGTGTGTATATATGCATATACAATCACACAATGTAATGTGTGTATATATGCATATACAATCACACAATGTAATGTGTGTATATATGCATATACAATCACACAATGTAATGTGTGTATATATATGCATTTACAAGCATATTGACATGTTTGCATGTATGTATACATGCGTATACAAGAACACTGAAATGCGTACATGTATACAAGCACGTGCATAAATAACACTTTGGATAAAAGTTTCTTCTTGGTCATTCTTTGTGTAAAATGGTACGACAAGTATTTTCTGAAAGGAGAGTAAAAAATGGCCCCTCGCCAGCCTCATACCTCTCGCTTCTCTTATTTTGTTAATTTGTCCTCACATTACATGAGCGATTTTTCTGACAAAGGAGGAAGAATTGGTGTTCTAAGTCAGAATCTAACACTTATCATTGGCATGTTTTTGACCTTGAACTGGTATTTTTCACTTTTTGCATCAAGTGGCTTTATACTTTGCTGGAGCAATGTCCATTTTTAAAAATATCCCGGGAATATATAAATAAGAAAAGCTTTGTAAACTGCCTCAAAAAGGATCACTCAACTATAATCAGTGTAGGATGATAATGACTGATTAAGATCAAGATTTGATGCCTATGCTTTTAATAAGATGAGTAGTTTCAATAATGCCAACAGGTTCTGCAACACAAAAGTATATGGTCTGATCCACTTGACATTCATTTATAAAATTCTGTTGGGGGACAGCTACCATAGAATACAACATAAAAGAGTGTGTAAATATCTCCACTCGACTATCTGTAAAAAAATAAAAGAATATCCAGTGTAGAAGCAAATCCTGGGAACATATACCAGAAAGAATTCTTGAAAATAAGTTATACACCATCCATTTTAACTATGCAATTCCTACAAAAACAGAGTTGTTAAACCTGATATGGTGATATGGCACAAGAAAAGAGTGCTCCGAATGATGCTGATTCAAACAGGGCTGAAAATAAACCGGAATTAGGAACATTTTCATTAAGCCACTAAGAATAGGATCTACAGGGCTCCTTAAAAACCTGGTGAATTAAACGCGTGAGTAATTGCATTCAAAAGGACAATATCCTCCCTTATCTGAAGATAGTTCTTCTAGAAAATATTTAACACAGTGTTCATCCACTTTTCAAATTCTCTACAATAGATTACATTACTTTATTGGTTTGTTTTTATGTTTTTTGGGGTTTTTTTTTAGGGGGGGGGGTATTTCCATGGCATGTTTGTTTGGTGCTTCTGTTCCATTTGTGAAATGGTCTAGCTCTTACTTCTTGATGTTAATGTTTTGATCTTAATGTAGTATAATGTTATTTCTTGATGTTAATGTCGTATAAAAAGATTTGGGTTTTAAGACGTCATCAGATATTTGTCAGTGCTCACAGTAATGGCTCGATGTTGATTCATCTCTGAGAGACCCATATCTCGTGTTCCTCTGGGCAGATAAAACTTGCATGCATTGGTTTCTGTATATTATTCTGCAGAGTGTCAACATTTTCCTTGTTTTTGTGTCAGGTTTGTAATGTCCTTTTGTTGACAGCATTTATTTCTTTAATTGTTTTTGTTTTGTTTGTATTTTAACAATATATTCTGTGAGATTTAAAATTGGATTGACCTCCAATTAAATATGGAAAGTTTTGTTGCAGTAATGTTGTAAGAAAGTCACATATGAATGTGTAACGTGGGTATCATCGCATTAACAGATAAACAAAAATAGGAAAGAAATAAAAGTCCGACTCTGACATTTTTTAAGTGCAAATGAAATATATTTATTTTTTTCAAAACAACGAATTTCATTATATTTCCAAATTTTTTGCATGCATAAGTGCTTTTTAAAAGTCTCTACCCTCATCAGTTGACACCAGGCTCAGGTAGACTTTGCTTCTTCTCCTCGATTATGTGGTGTGTTTTTTCCCTCCTTTTCTTGTGATGCAAGCTCGTGCACATTTGCTAATTTGCATGTGTGCTTTAACGGCGGCTGCTGCTGCTAATACTTTTGCTAGACAGATATCCGTTGGCTGCTGCTGATTCTCTCCCATGCGCCCATACACACTATGTTACAAATGGATTATAGCGCCAACAGTGTGTTTATATGCCGACTATGAAGAAACAGACTAAGCTGAAAGCCTCAAACGTTACATTATGACCCACCCTAATAACGAAGCAATCTTGTTTGCAAACAGTCTGTATGTTTTCCAGTGTAGACCATTAGCAGAGCTAAGGACACATTCACTCAATAAATCATATCAGGCTATGCTAATACTTGAGCACAGATTTTAGATACCGTCATATACGAGCACGCATATGCCTTCTTCTTACATGCATACTCTAGAGAATTTCGCCACATGCTTCAGAACAACATTCAACTACTTATGATGTTAAACCAATCTTTCAGTTGCCAATATCAAATCTTATCTGGTTGACCCATGTCTTTGAAGAAATATAAAGAGGACTACCATCAATGAAATTTTCTATACTTTCTTTACATAACTGAAGCTGTTCAAACGGCATTATTCTCTATATTTTTTAAACAACATGGTTGATTAATTTGTTAGTATTCAGCTTTTTCCTGCTATACATTCTTCGTTTATCCGACAGAGTTACTCCAAAGGTATGTCTCCAACGAATAGACAGCAATAGGTAGTTATATTATGACATTATTGCTTGCCAGTAATTTGGTGTGGTCCGTGTTGTGAGAACCTTTTGGCCTTTTGGTCAAGATCAAAGTGTAGTATCTGTTCCGGCAGATGCTGCACTTAAGATAATTTGTACCAGTCAATGGAGGGGAAACCCTCTATACTGGGACAATTATTATTTTTGGTAACCAGAGTGCCCCCTTTTTGCCTACTTTTAGGGGAGCTGGTTTTTACCTCACATTAAAAACGGCCTTGTGCCTAATTTGCTCAGTGGGGGAGCAAATAAATACCATCTGTTCCGGCAGATACTGCAAGCAAAGACCATATGTGGGGGCGACCCCACATATAAGACCTTGGTCAATGAAGGGGCAACCCTTCATACCAATTGTCACTATCCAGCTCCCCTACTCCCCGGGGAGTTGGTCCCCATTTTCCCTTCACTCCTCACTTTAAAAATCGGCCTTGTGCCTAATTTGCTCGGTGGGGGAGCAAATAAATACCATCTGTTCCGGCAGATGCTGCAAGCTATGACTAGCTATGACTAGCAAAGACCAGATGTGGGGGCAACCCCACATGCCTGACCATTAACCAGCTCCCATTTCCCACCTCTCGGGAGCTGGTCCCCTTTTTCCCTTCCCCCTCCCTTCACTCCTCACATTAAAAATTGGCCTTGTGCCTAATTTGCTCGGTGGGGGAGCAAATAAATACCATCTGTTCCGGCAGATACTGCAAGCAAAGACCATATGTGTGGGCAACCTCACATATAAGACCTTGGTCAATGTAGGGGCAACCCTTCATACCAATTGTCACTATCCAACTCCCCTACTCCCCGGGGAGTTGGTCCCCATTCCCCTTCACTCCTCACATTAAAAATCGGCCTTGTGCCTAATTTGCTCGGTGGGGGAGCAAATAAATACCATCTGTTCTTCAGATGCTGCACTTCTATTTCTTGTTCTCTTTCGGTGGAGGAGAAATCCTTCACGACTGAGGCAATTTTTATTTTTGTACCTTTTCTCTACGTTAAAAAACGACCCTGGTGTCTAACTCTGCATAGTAAATAGGTACATCTTAGGCACGGCAACCAGCTCACCTGTTAAATAAACGATGAGCTTTAGATCAATGGTTATATCGTCGGCCACGTCTGCTTAACGGGTCTTTTCTCCAATTTCTTGGTGCCATTAGGTGTCATGGTGCTGGAATTGAACGCTTGTATGAAATAAGCGAACACGTGTTATTTTAAATAAAAATATAAATTTATTTCAGCTGGAAGAAGTATATCTTTTGAGCTAACTTGCAACCCATCCGTTCTTAATAAAATCAAGAGTCCAAGTCTTTGAGACCCACCTCATATAGCGCCCAACTTCTAGCTGATTCGCTTTTTTTCCTATGATGACAAAACAAGAGATAGATAGACAAACAGACAGACATTAATATCTATCAACAAGAAATGGGCAGAAACAAAGAATACAGCCAATGTCAGTGTTTTCAGTTCAACATATATCGGATGATAGGTTCAATGTATTCTCCAATAATTTCGGCCACCTGATTATATAAACAATCTAGATAAGTCAACTTTGAAATCGCTATCTTTTCCGTAGCATCGTTTTTTAAATTTTCCTTGTCTCCTCAAAAAGACAAGGAATGTAGGGTATAAAGCCTCCAATGTGGCTGGGGATCTCCCTAAAAAAAGCGCGTTATCATTGTTACACAGTATGTACAACAGTAGGAAAAATATTAGGTTGAGAAGGAAGGTCTTGCGTAATTTTTAATTTTGATTTCAAATAATGTATTTTCGAATAAGTCTTCGTTATAGTACCTTTACTTTATATATCATTTTAAAGAACGATTTTCGCTCTATCTAATCGTTTAAATTACAATCGTTTTAAAACAATTATGTATTCTTTTCAGAACGTTGAATACAAAATGGAAAAAAGCAAATTCGCACAATTTTCTTATTTCAATTTAAACTAAGCCAAAAAGCTGCTGAAATAGCTCGTCATATCAACCACTACTGAATGCACAACATAATAGTGGTTTAAGAAATTTTGTGGTGGCGACGAGAGTCCTAAAGATGATGAGCATAGTGGTCAATCATCGGATGTTGACAACGATCAATTAAGAGCCTTAATCGAAGCCAATCAACGCACAACTGTTCAAGAACTTGCTTCTGAATTATACGTAACGTTTATGATGACTTTCAACCATTTGAGAGCGATTGCAAAGGCAAAAAACTTGATAAATGGGTGCCTCATGAATCAAACAACAACCAAAAGAAACGCCGTTATGAAGTTTCATCTTCACCTCTTTTACACAACAAGAACGACCCGTTTCTCAACCGGGTTGTGACTTGCGATAAAAAGTGAGTTCTTTACGACAACCAGCGATGCTCAGCTCAGTGGTTAGACGCCGACGAAGCTTCACAACACTTCTCGAAGCAAGAGTTGCACCAAAAGTCATGTTGACTGTTTGGTGATCTGCGACTGGTCTTATTTATTACAATTTTTTTATAATGCAAGCGAAATCATTACAGCGGAGAAGTACTGTCAACAAATAGAAAGAAATTAATTTTAAGGCTCAAAAGCTAATACCATATTTTCTACAATCATCAGCATAAGGAGAAATGTTCTACCTGCTCCCAATCTCCATGAGAATAACACTGACACTTATTGTTACATATTTCGCTTGAGTTTCTTTCGAAAAATACTTATTTCAGCTCAGAACATGTTTACACTGAAGACATTTTTCACTAATAATGCCACTGCATCGTCTGTTGATTAATTTCATTAATACTGAAAACAATTCTCAATTTTCTATCTGTAGCTTTTCCGGATTACCAATTTTATTTGTTTTAAATAAACAGTAACGTGTTTATTTTTTAATTACTTGAATATCATATTAATAGGTAGAATTATTAGATTTCTAAAATTTATTTACATTTTTTTTTCCTTAGTTAAATGCTGCAAACGTAATTTCGTGAATTTTTCTGCTTATTCTTAATGCATTTTTAATTCAATTTAAATTCCGCCCACACACCCAATGTATATTATACCATCTGTACAGAAGATATATTCTATTTACATTCCTAGAAATTCAAGGCTGAAGAGAAAAATAGTAACATCCTTCGACAGATAAAAATGAAAATATTCGTAGTAGTAATAACTGTTTTGTGTGCATACATTTCTCAGTTTATAAGCGTTCTTTGTTGAGCAGGTAGCGATTTTCAATTATTTTTAAACTTTTCCATTGCGTACAATACTCTGGTCACTTAATGTTGATCGATGTCATCTAAAAATATGTTCCGTATTGTAGATATTACTGATCATATTTCTCGTCGAACAGAACGGGCTCTTATATTTATTGTATGACTTTTCTCAGTAAGACGTAAATAAATAATAAATGTAAACAAAAAAAAATGCATTTGTCTAAAATAGGATTCAAAACTTTGTTTCTTAGAGATATGCATGAACTTTCGATTTATTTCTTGGTAAATATTATTCAAGAAAGCGATTCTTCTCCTGTTGAATTAAATCCACTAGAATGCATTTCGGTGTTTTAGAAAATAAGTCAGCCATATTAATGAATTACTTTGTAAAATAAAATTCCTCTTCTCTTCTTCTCCTCTTTCTTCTCCTCTTCTCCTCCTCTTTTCCCTCTTCCTCTCTTCTCTTATCCTCCTTCTCTTTTCTTTCTCTACTTCCCCTTCTCCCTTCTCTCTACTCCTCTCCAATTTTTTTCTTTTCCCTTTACTCCTTTCCACCATCTCTCTTTTCCTTTTATCCTTCCCTCTCCTCCCTTCACCCTTTTCTCCCTCTCCTCTCCTTCTCTCTTCTCCTTTATTTTATTCCTTTTTCTCGCGTCTTCTTTTTCTCTCTATCTTTCCTTCCCCCCCCCTCTTTAAAAATAAAAAGACAGATCGAAACAAAGATATAAAATTGGTTAGCATTTTACAAAATGCAAAGTTACCATACATATGACCATATGGACCTAAAGACATCTTGATATCTGGACAAACTGAATGAATATCCTAAGCACCACAAATCATCAGATGATTTTTTTTCTTTTTATTGTTTTAGTTGTCGTTTCACTGTTTATAACATTAAATTAGTCTTTGTTCAGTTTAGCATTATAGTTATAGCATTAAATAATTTAACTTTGTTGAAGGCAAATTGCATAAACGATCGTAGTTTTGTTTTCTTTCTTTTTCTTTCTGTTTATTACCATTACCGAACCCCACATTTCTTCCATGAACGCTGTCCTCTTTTTCTCCTTGAAGCTTCGTCTTCCGTTTCCACTTCTCTTACTTGTTTACAAACACAAAAGCTGCGTGTCTGTTAATAAATGCTCGCCATAACTTCAAAGAGATCGCTTCATTAATATTTCTTATTCAAAGAATCTCTTCGGCAGTGGAATCGGCCCGAGAGAAATAATCCAGCAACCCAGATTTCTTATTCTTCTTCCGATTCCATTCGCCTTATTTTTCCTTTTAATGATTTGACCCTAAATTCCTTCCGTTATGAAAAGCTGGAGAATTCACAAAGAAGTGCGATCCAGAGGGGTCCATGAATCACAATAAGCTGCTCGTGAAAGGGGGAATCTTTCTTTTACAATTTCAATAGATACTTCTTGGATTTTTCTACATTCTACATGTGTGAATTCTTTCTTGTGATTTTTTTTTAGTTGTATGAGAATAAAAGTGAACGGAGTGTATGCGATACTAATCAGTGATTGGCCAAGCGGGTCAGTTAATAGATTGAGACGTGCAAAACTCAGGAATATTTTATACTGCAAGTTTTACCTCTTTAACGGCCACGTTTTCAGATATATTGATGAGATTTGATTTTTTTTTTTCATCAAAATCCGTTTTTTTTTTTTTTTTTGTAAAAATAAATGAAAAAAAAAACAATAAAAGGTGAGGGGGTCAAATCAAAAAGAAGAAAATAAAAACTAGCGCGAAAATTAACTCAATTTAGTCCAAATTTTATAGGAAGTATAAAGGGAAGCTGCTTTTGTTTCCCAATCTTTAATCGAAAATTTTTCAGTGGGTCGCTGTTCTGTACAGGCTCAGGACTTTATAATTTTGCAAGCAAAGAGCAAAACATCCTTCTCGTGTTGACACGAAAAAAATATGTGCTGAAATGCATTTTGGTTTCTGATTGGTTGATAACAGAACGTGAATTAATTTGATTCGTCAGTTCCTATCGGCAGCGTTTATGAATAAAATCTCTCAATTTTTATGGACAATATCCCCATTATACATAAAAATATTGCAACACCCAAAGCAAGTGTTAAATTAACCAGATAATAATTACGAAAATAATATAAAAAGTATGCATAAAATGGGGTCTCTAACTGAGAAATAATTCAAGAATTAGTTATCGCCCTGAGCACTACTAATAGCAACTATTGGAGGAATCAATTTCTGCTTACTTGAAATAAGACTGCAACGAAAAACATGCAATAAGAATTAAAAACGAAAAATCCTTTATGTTTTCAAAGTTCTTTGTAAGCATTTCCCTTCAGTCCTCTTTTTTGTCTGTCATGCCTTCTCTTTCTTTTAAAAAATAGCTCTTCAAAAGCTATGAGTTATTCGGCTATCTTGCCCAAAAGGTAATGTAAAAAAAATATTCTGTAAATAATTTTTTATTCAAAAAAGGAATTCCATTAAAATCGATTCGAAGACTCTCTTTTTCGTCTTGTTGATAAATTTGTTCAGATACCGAATACAGCCGAAAATGTTTGTTCTTCCTTTCTCTTGACGGGTTGGTCAACAGTTTTAACTCCATTAAGTTTTGCAGATGTATTTATAACGAGAATCTTCCGGAACAAATAGTTAACTTGCTCAAGTTATCACAAAATATATAAGGCTTTCTTTTCTTAACGTCTGAAAAGAAATTCAGACAAAGATCGGGCGGGGGGGGGGGATAACCCGTCTTTTCGGTAGTAAATTCGGGATCGAGTTAAAATGGACGAGAAATTAAATTCCTTCCTCAAATACCACCTTCTCTGTCTCTTTCATTCCTGTCCCTTTAGTCGGACTGCTATGGAGACAGTATGGTGACAGACAGTGGCCATGGCAGATGACTCATAACTAACTACACAGGCGAAAAGGGCCGAAGCCCCCCCCCCCCCACATCGTCCCTGCACCGCTTTATGGCTGAGAAGATTAAAAAAAACACGAAATTCTCAATAAATATTTCCCGCGCATGAGATCGCCATTGTGTTGTGTTTACTTTTTAAAATACATGTTTGTGCAGATTTTTAAAAACTGCTTATGGAACTTTCTTCCTGTTGACTGTTTTCCTCCTACATTTAACCTTGGTCTTTTCAAGACTAAGGTCAATAGGCATCTCCTGTCTTCATAATGATCATCTTTCATTCTTGTTAGTTCTTTACATAAAGCGGCTTCATGCCTCGTCTGTAGCAATTTCCATAAAAATAAGCAAACGAAAAATTTATATTGTAGCTTTTACATTTTTAGCGACCATACGTTCGGACACGTTCACGAAGCCGCCATTTTGTGCTGTGTAATTTTGGTCGGAATAGAAAATTGATAGTGAAGTATCGTCTCCACAAGTAATCAAACTTGTAGAATTAGAATACAAAGTCTCATTCTAACATTATTTATACCAACTTTATTTGCCATCTTCGTTAATATGCAAGAATATAAGGGAATATGTGCGGGAGTGTGAACTAAGAAAGAGGTTCGAGACTGTGTTGCATAAATGTTGCAGCGAACAGGTTAGGGTTCGTATTAGAAGAATGTTCGGTACTTACCTACAGTTGGACCTATAAAAAAATTTTTCAAGAAAAATCATTAAAAATCTTTATGATGTATGTACCAGTCACTGTACGAAGATCTCATATTCCAAAAATCACGTAAATCGATCAAGTATTTTTTTATTAAAAAAATCAAATATTATGACATTTTATTGGACAATTACTTGACGCCATCTTCCATTTCGAATGATACACTGCTAGCGACACCTCTTGGCAATGTCGGGAATGTAGGATCAACAAGGGCAGACAATCGATTTTCCACCCTCTAGAAAAAATCATTTAAAATTAACACATTTACAGGGGTTTGCCATTTTCTTTTTCAAAGTCGATTTCTCGCCCCCCCCCATGTAAACACGGGCTTTTTGTTGGGAAGAGGAGTCAACGCGTGGGTGCTCATGTTACGTAAAATTGTGTTCATTGCACGTTGCCCCTCCCACGCACCAAATCAGGTGGCCATAAAGTGGGTGCTCATTATACTTTAACTTATCATAGAAAACTAGTTTTGAAACTAACATTTCTTCATATCTTGTAAACTACTCGTTTGCTGTAATTGTAAACCTTATTTTCGTTTTCAGCGTCCCGAAACCTATAAATGTGTTAATTTTAAAGGATTTTTTCTATGGGTGGAAAGTCGATTGTCTGCCCTTGTTGATCTTGCATTTCCGACATTGCCAAGAGATGTCGCTAGCAGCGTATCATTCGAAATGGAAGATGGCGTCAAATAATTCTTTGATAAAATGTCATAATATTTGATTTTCTTCAATTAAAAAAAAAAAACTACTTGATCGATTTACATAATTTTTGGAATATGATATCTTCGTGCGGTGACAGGTACATACATCATAAAGATTTTTAAAGATTTTTCTTGAAAAAAATTTTTTTTATAGACCCAAGTGTAAATAAACACCGAATGTTCTTAAGAGAACGTCCGTATGTATGTATTAGTTTAAAGGCAAGCTTAGTTCATGTGTTTTGTAAGTATGTATGTTACTGATATTGGAAATCAGTTGACGTGCGGCAGGTTAGTCCACAAGTAGAAAGGTCGCCATAATGAATATGGAAACCTTCTTAATGACGTAATAATCCGTGGTTCACACAGATTTAGTTTGCATCCCAAGAGAGAAGTTGCATGGTTAAATTGAGTGACATGAATGAGTTAGACGACTGTAGATTCTCGCAGCTAAGATAGGGCGAATAGTGGCGAGCACTTCCTTTTATAAACTTCAGATATAGTGCTCTGATCGCCAGAATCGAAATTAGATGCTTGTACCGAGCTTACGAGTCAAGCATCAACAGTTGCTGCTGATGTTATTGTCGTTTATATTACTACTGCTACTAATAGTCCATTTCATTAAGCATCCTCAATCCTCTCTTGTTTTGTTCTAGCTTTTAACTAGGTATTATTCTACTTTACCAACCTTTATACTCAAGTTGCGTTCGGTCATGATAATAGTAAAAATAGTTGGATTTACATATGTACATATTTATTTTTATAGAAACAATTTCTCGAAAACAAACGTAAAAGATAAACAGCAAATAGGTAAGGTGGCCCTTAGAATAAAATGTCAGAAATTAGTACGGAAAAACAAAATAAAAAAGAATACAAGACTGACATACTATATAATCCACGTGTGTTACCAGTGTTGTAGATAAATAAGATACTTGAATAATATGTTGGTAAATATGATTTATATTTTCGTTGGTTGTTCTGTCCTGGGAGTCTAAATGATTGCCATAAGAAAATGAGCTCTGATACAATTGCCACCGGCATTTATGAAGGCCACGATTTCTACGATAATAATCTATTCCACAACATCTAAGATAAATAATATATTATACTATTATAATACTATATAAATAATATATTATGCTATTAGTTTTGTTGTTATTTAATTAATTGCAATTCTTATTGAGATGAGTAATTTGTATTATTTTATACATTTATTTATTGTGGACTATTATCCTCATCTTTTATTTCTTGTTTCACAACGTTTCGGCCAACTATTCCTCTGGCCTTCATCAGGTGGTTAACTCTGGGATAGGAACGCCGAATATCCTAACTGCAGTTGGGATATTCGGCGTTCCTATCCTGTCGCGGTTACCTACCTGACGAACGCAGTTAATATAACTCAATATTTAACAAAAAATGGTATTTGCCTGTTTGGTTATCTTAAAATTTTAAAATTCATGGAAATGCTTAAGTAAATATTTAAACATGTCTATGCTTTCATACTTTGGAATTCTTACAGTCTTGCATGCAGCTGTTCTCCATTTGTTTACGATATTTTCTACTAGTAACAAGAAAATGGGATTATTTGAAATTGAGGTACTTATATTCAAATATTTTTTGGAATATTCTTATAGTAAATCATTCGATACATATTTATATATAAAAAAATTAGTTTGATTCAAAAATCTTTTAAAATATTTAAATTTTATTTTTATCTTCAGCGAAAATTACAAAAATTACGTTTTTATGGAAAAATTTTAAATTCTGTTAAAAATTATAGAAAACGTATTATATTATTCTGCTTTTAACATAATAAAAATTTGGGTGTTATCTTTCTGGGAAAAAACAAAAGTTGTTCAGAAATAATGAATTTTAATAGATTTTAATTAGTTAAAAAATTAATAACTGAGTTTTATTAACTTATTGGCCGTTACTAGTATGGCACAATACCACGAGTCTGTTTCCTAGCTGGTTGTTTTCATGCCCAATATTAACAAATTCTTGTTGAGCCGTCATTGTTGTGACCATGGAAACGTGGCAACTCGTGTAGACCTGACAGTTACTTATCTGCACACGGGCAACATTAAGCATATTATCCTACATCGCTGTTCTGAATGAAGCAGTGGCTCTTATCTGACAAAACTTTTAAGCCATATATATATATATATATATATATATATATATATATATATATATATATATACTTCAGAATAAAATTATCTAACAATCAACTGGTATGGAAATCTGTGATTATAGGTCTTACAAAATATTACTGGCAGTAATATTCTATAAGAACTATCCCATCTAAATAAAGATTACTCGATATACAAGATAGAGCAAATAAATCAAATTTTAGTCATTCAATAAATTAAAAAATTTATTCGATGTCTACCATCTCTTCAGAGGAGAAAATATTAGCAAATAATTATGATGGTTTACACCTTATTTGCTAAAGCCATGGAAAATCACAATTAAAAGTTTTTTTTAAGTATTTAAATATCATAGAGTAAGGGAACTTAATGAAAAGAATATAAAAATTCACATCCAAATTGCATGGTAAAATCCGAAGTGAATGTCTTTGATAGCAGTGTGATAAAGTGATCCAATCTGTATTTTGAGTAATCCACATCACAAGGTAATAGTCCGAAGTAGGCATTTCCCTGGAGAAATTTTCTTTGTTATATAATGGGTCCGGTAAAAAGATTTTTTTATATATGTCCGGTGGATCCGTTTATTAATACACATATAATTTAATATATTTAATATTTTTATAATCATAGAACATGAGCTTCAAATTCCACTCCAAAAAAACTTCAAATTGTTAATAAAATGAAAATGCAAATTAAGAGAAACTGAACTGATATGAAAAATGAACAAAGAAAAAGAAAAAAAGTTAACCATTTCACGTCATAAATTTTAAAATTTATTTACTGACTAAAATTATATATATATATATATATATATATATATATATATATATATATATATATATATATATTAGCAGGAACACCTGACGTTGTCCGGAATTGAATGAGGATCAACAAGTGTTTCCCTCTCCATACTTTCATTATCATCGAAATTGATGCAATCTCAATTTTTTCTATCAAATCGATTGATCACCTGTTCTTGTTAGACCCCCCCCTCTCTGTAGTGACTTAATCCACAATACATTGTAGTCTACAAAACCTACTCTTGCTGTTATTCGCTTCATTTAAAGTTTTAAATGTAAAAGTCAAGTATCATGGTTCAATTGTGCTCTAAACAGAAACATTCAGGTACACTTTAGTGTTGACTTTCAAGATGTTAGATGGCATGATGTGGCTCTCACTTGAAACTACACCAAAGACCATAACCGTGGCCGGAAACTTTGTTTTCATCACCTGGGCACGTTTCTGATTCACGGCAATCCAGCAATGTATTTTGAGGGTGCTGGCAATGGTCCTGTTGTCATAGCTTGGATCGTTAGAGCATGAAGAGTACAGCAGCGCATCTCTGATCTCGCTTGTTGAACATTATAAAAGACTCCTATCGCTCTTGGGATTTGTACACAACTGGCCAACGTAGATGGTCTACAAGAGAAACAAAAAAAAAAAGACAACTGTTTTTCATTGAATGGAAATGGAATTATGTCGTCTTTTCTACAGCGACAATTGTGTCGTTCCATTCTGTATTACAGTAATTTTAATATCTAGTTTCGATTAAACATCATGGGATCAACATTTCAATTGAAAATGCTTAACTACCATCGGCTTATATAGTATTAATGGTCATTTTTTTCTTGTGTTCGCAGGTACTTTAAGGAATTTTATCATTGAAAGACAAAATTCCCTGAAATGCAATCGATTTTCTTTGCCACATTTGTTTGCTTATCTCGATTGCATTAGCGTTTATTATTCAGTGTCGGTCATTGTTCGACTCGTTTTTTGTAAAAAAGAATGGGACGAAAACAAGGACAGGTAATTTCAAGATGCGACCACCAAACACAGCATTTTGAGATTGAAATGCTATTTTAAACTAACTTATAACAGACTAAACTAAATCCAATTTCAAACTCTAGCATGACAGACAACCGAAATTGAGTTTCAAACTTTAGCTTGACAAGTAAAACGTTAATTGATAAGTAAAACATTCGACATGGTTACTTTGTACTTTTTACCATTACTAGCAGGGCCACCCAGCGTTGCTTGGAACCATATAAAATAATGAGAAAATTGAAGTTGGTTTTTAACATACCTGTCATTCTTAGTATAGGGGATGTTTTTTATGTATCATTAGCTATTTTGAGCAAAAGAATATTAGGACGGGTATTACACAACATACATATATGAATCCCTGGAGACCTTCAAAGCACTTTTAAAAGCAAAATAATCATGCGTCTTTCTACCCACCACCACCACTACAGTGGCGTCATTTCCGGATCATAACATTGAAAATCCAGAAAAATATGAATCACCCCCATCGGAAATTAGCCCACTTGACCTCTACCAACAATACATATGAAAATTTTGAGATCGTAGATTGCTTCAATCATTTCCGGGATATATCATCCTCCCACTGTTACAAATTTACATGAAATAATGTAATTTTGAGATCATAAACTGCTTCAGCCATTTCCGAGACTAACTCCATATTCTCACCTATCTTAAGATTTTTTTTATTTAAAATAAAGTAATATTGCGATCATAAACTGCCTCATCAATTTGGGAACTGACCCTATATTCTACCCCTTTCTCCTAAATTATATATAAAATAATTTTTGAGATCGTAAACTACTTCAACCATTTCCGGGAGTGACTTTAATTTCCCTCTTCTTAAAAATATATATGGAATACAGTAATTTTGAGATAGTAAACTGCTTCATCCATTTCGGTGACAGACTCTATATTCTCCTCACACTTTTAAAAATATATATGAAATTAAGTAATTTTAACATCGTAAACTGCTTGAGTCATTTCCGGGACTAACTCCATACAACCACTCCCCTCTTGAAAATATAATAATGAAGTAATTTTGAGATCGTAAACTGCTTCAGCCATTTTCGAGACTGACTCCACATCCCTCTCCAACTCTTTCTCTATAGTCCTCCCTCATAAATATATATATGAAACAAGTACATTCTTTGCTAAGTATTTATAATTCGAATAAACCTCACGAATCAAGTTATCTCCTACAACTTTTTGTAAAGAAAATAACAGAAATAGCAGTAAGTGTCAAATATCACAATTTTCACCACAAATATTATAACTGCAAC